>NW_028135475.1:0-188000 GCF_964662115.1 Mustela nivalis
ATCCTGAAGAGTTCTTCTCATGGTTTGTAGATCGGGCCTGCCATACCTACGTCCCCAAACCTAAGCTGAGTTTGTGTTTTCAGACTTCTGTCCTCAAAGTCTTGGGCCACACACTCTCCAGGCTGGGACCCTGGAACCACACATTAGGACTGTGCCTACCAATCCATGGGAATTCTGCCCATTCCATGGTCCATAATCTTACAAATTAGGAGAAACCTCCAAAGTTCCTAAGGCCATCCCAATAGTGTAGGTCGCCCGGAACAAACAAGGGCTGTCTGACACCAGCTGATAATCGACCTCCACTCATACCATAGATGGATGTCCCCAGAGAAGAAGATTGAACCAGACAGGACCCTAGGCCATAATAGGATCCATTGCTTTGGGTTACAGGCATGTGTCCTCAAAAGCCTGATTCCAATACGAGCATTGGGGTTTTTCTGAGGCACCCATCAGAACTCATCTCGTCTCCACAAGGAAACCTGTGCATGGGAGCCATGTCCAAAGCTTAGGAGAGAACTTCAGATTCCCGGTGCCACCGCCCCATTCCAAGGCCCTCATGGACACAAAAACACATTAGGACACATCCTCAGGAAAGTCCATTTCAAGTCAGCCACCCCGGTTGACCAGGCAGAGCCATCAGATCTAAACTGTCTTGTTGCTAGGAGACAATTGGAATGCGAGGCGGGCTTCCCAGGCATCCATCCGCGAATGGTGCTCTGGAGTCATTCTATATGGGATGTCCTGGAGCTGTTTAACAGGTCTCAATAGTCCGGAAGAAGGAATCCTTGAAGGGGGCATCCCACAACTCCCAACGTGGGAAAACCTCAATGGCTTCGAGATTCCGCTCCCTTCATGAAGCGACCATCATGCACAGAAAATCCAACCTGAGCCAAAGGTCGGATCCTCGCCCTGACTTCAGATGCATGAGATATTGGTTCAGATCTGCAGGGGGTACCTGCCGTGACCTCGCCCTGAAACCCAAGTCTAGCTTGTCTTCTCAGACTTCTGTCCTCACACTCCTGGCCCCGAAGCCCTCGAGTTTGGCAATTCCGGACCCACAATGCAGCACTCTGCCTGCCCTCTAGAAAAAAAATTATTGCCTCATGAGCTACCCAGGCACCTTAAATGAGGGTAAACCTACACAGCACTCTACTTTACCCAAATTATATAGTCTAACCTGGGCACTAATGCACTGTCGAACACAACCTGAGCCCAGAACTCCTGACCAACACCCAGAAAGCTGACCGCACACTGAGCACATAAAACCCGCCATGGCCTTAGGTCATCATCTCTTCCCTACCTCAGTTTTCAGGCTTCAGAACCGAGACCTTATCTCCAATCACTCTCCAGGTGTGAGTGTGATGCAGAAATCAGAACTCCTCCTTACCCATGGCAAGAACCCTTGTGGTTGGCACGTTGTCCAACGTTCACTGTAGGAGAAACCAGCATTCACCCTGAGGCCCTGCACATTCTTGAGTGCGACGAGGGCATACACACGCATTGTGACCCTCAGCATGAGTCCTCTCCTCTAGTAAGTCCTCTCCTTGGCTGGACCATTAGATGTCATAATGGGCTTGACATGTTCCTAGGCCCCAATTTTTAACCAGATTTCTGATTGTCCAGTCGCCCCTCCCCAGGGCTCTACTCTGGAATCCCTCATTTGGTGGGACACCTGAGGTTAAAAAAGAAAACAACAACAACAAAAAAAAAAAACGGACTTCTTCCAGCCCACAGAATGACCCCAAACTCTTTGGACGGGGCCAAACCACCAGAGAGTAAGAATCATCCATTTCCCATGAAGTCACCCAGAAATTCCACGACCATGAGTGACACGATATCCAGAGACAAAAACTTGAGCAGGAGCCTCACACTCGCCCTTCTTTCAAATCCAGAAGAGTTCTCCTCATGGTCTGTAGATCAGTCCTGCCATACCTATGACCCGAAACATAATCCGAGTTTGTGTTTTCAGACAACTGTCCAAACAGCCCTGGCTTACACAACCTACAGGCTCAGGCCCCTGGAGCCAAACCTGAGGACTGTACTTGCCCTCTCCAAGGGAATTGTGTGTGCCCATTCCAATGGCCACAACCCTTCTAATAGGATAAACCTCCAAAGTCCCTGATCCATCTCAATAGTGGTGGCTTCCCAGGAAAAACAGGGGCAATCTGAGCCCTTCAGAGCACCTACCTGCACTCAGACCCATAGACAGATGTGCCCAGAGGTAAAAAGGAAAGAACAGGCCCCTAGGCACTAATCAGATCCATTGCTTTGGTTTCCAGGCATCTCTCCTCAGAGGCCTGGATTTCAAAAGCAGCATATAGCTGTTTGTTGACTCACCCAACAGAAATCATCTCATCTACACATGGGAAACTTGCACGTTGGAGCTGTGTCAAAGCCTCTGTTTAGTAGAACTCTTAAGGGCCCAAGTGCCACCGCTTCATTCCAAGGTCTCCTTAGACACAAAAGCACATTAGGACCCATGCCCAGGGGTGTCCATTTCAATGCAGCGTCCTCGGTTACTCCCCACAGATCCAGGAGATCTAACCTGTCTTGTTGCTAGGAGACAATTGGAATGCGAGGTGGGCTACCCAGCCATCCATCCTTAGAACCCTGCTCAGAATCATTGGCCTGGAGCCAAACAACAGGTCTCAATTGTCCTGCAGAAGACTCTCTGCAGTTTGGAGCTTCTCACAACTCCCATCGTGGGAAAACCCCCATGGCCTCGTGATCCCCCCCATTCATGAAGGAGCCTTCAGGGACAGAAACTACAACCTGAGCGATCGTCTGATCCTCGCCCTGACTTCAGATGCACGAGATCTCGATTCAGGTCTGTAGATTGTGCCTGCCATGGCCTCACCCAGAAACCTAAGCCTAGTTTGTGTTCTCAGACTTTTGTAGTCAGACTACTGGCCCACAAGCCCTCCAGTTTGGCAATCCAGAACTACAATGCAGCACTCTGCCTGCCCTCCAGATAAAAAAAACATTGTCCTCTGGGGCTACCCAGTAACCCCAAATGAGGATCAACCTGCACCGACCTTGGCTGTACCCCAAATACATAGGCTGACCAGGGCACTAATGCCCTTTCTGACACAGCCTGAGCCTGGACGCCTGGCCCCTCCCAGACAGCTGGCCGCACACTGAGCACATTGAGCCGCCATGGCCTTAGGTCGTCAACTCTTCCCAACCTCGGTTTCCAGGTTTCAGAACCTAGAACTTATCTCCAATCACTGCCCACGCTGATGGTGATGCAGAAATCAGAACTCCTTCCCCATGGCAAGAAACCTTGTGGTTGGCATGTTGTCCAACGTTCAGTGTCGTTGAAACCAGTGTAGCCCATGAGGCCCCACCCATGCTCGCAGGCCACATTGCTCACAAACACACATTGTGACCCTCAGGCTGAGCCCAGTCCTGAAGTAAGGCCACTCAGTGGCTGGATGAAGAGATAGCATATTGGGCTTGCCATGCCCCTAGGCCCCAATTTTTAACCATAGTTCGGGTTGTCCCTTCAGTCTTCCCCACGGCTTGGCTTTGGAATTCCTCTTTTGGTGGGACACCTGAGGTAACAAACCTGAAATGAGTCATCCCATCCCACAGATTGACGAAAAGCAATTGGAAATCGGGCCAAATCCTAAGAGAGGAAGATTTGTCCATGGCCCATGAGGCCTCCCCGACATTCCACGGCCATCGCTGATACAAAATCCAGAGAAAAATCCTGAGCAAGTGCCTCAGACTCGCACTTTCTTCATATCCTGAAGAGTTCTTCTCATGTTTTGTCGATCGGGCCTGCCATACCTACATCCCCAAACCTAAGCTGAGTTTGTGTTTTAAGACTTCTGTCCTCAAAGTCTTGGGCCACACACTCTCCAGGCTGGGACCCTGGAGCCAAACATTAGGACTGTGCCTACCAATCCATGGGAATTCTGCCCATTCCATGGTCCATAATCGTACTAATTAGGAGAAACCTCCAAAGTCCCTAAGGCCATCCCAATAGTGTAGGTCGCCCGGAACAAACAAGGGCTGTCTGACACCAGCTGATAATCGACCTCCACTCATACCATAGGTGGATGTCCCCAGAGAAGAAGATTGAACCAGACAGGACCCTAGGCCATAATAGGATCCATTGCTTTGGGTTACAGGCATGTGTCCTCTAAAGCCTGATTCCAATACGAGCATTGCGGTTTTCCGGAGGCACCCATCAGAACTCATCTCGTCTCCACAAGGAAACCTGTGCATGGGAGCCATGTCCAAAGCTTAGGAGAGTACTTCAGGGTCCCGGTGCCACCGCCCCATTCCAAGGCCCTCATGGACACAAAAACACATTAGGACCCATCCTCAGGAAAGTCCATTTCAACTTAGCCACCCCGGTTGCTCCGGCAGAGCCATCAGATCTAAACTGTCTTGTTGCTAGGAGACAATTGGAATGCGAGGTGGGCTTCCCAGGCATCCATCCGCGAACGGTGCTCTGGAGTCATTCCATATGGGATGTCCTGGAGCTGTCCAACAGGTCTCAATTGTCCCGCAGAAGGAATCCTTGAAGGGGGCATCCCACAACTCCCAACGTGGGAAAACCTCAATGGCCTCGAGATTCCGCTCCCTTCATGAAGCGTCCATCATGCACAGAAAATCCAACCTGAGCCAACGTCTGATCCTCGCCCTGACTTCAGATGCATAAGATATTGGTTCAGATCTGCAGGGGGTACCTGCCGTGACCTCGCCCGGAAACCGAAGTCTAGCTTGTCTTCTCAGACTTCTGTCCTCACACTCCTGGCCCCGAAGCCCTCAAGTTTGGCAATTCCGGCCGCACAATGCAGCACTGTGCCTGCCCTCTAGAATAAAAATTATTGCCTCATGAGCTACCCAGGCACCTTAAATGATGGTAAACCTACACAGCACTCGACTTTACCCAAATTATATAGTCTAACCTGCGCCCTAATGCACTGTCGAACACAACCTGAGCCCGGAACTCCTGACCAACACCCAGAAAGCTGACCGCACTCTGAGCACATAAAACCCGCCATGGCCTTAGGTCATCATCTCTTCCCTACCTCAGTTTTCAGGCTTCAGAACCGAAACCTTATCTCCAATCACTGCCCAGGTGTGAGTGTGATGCAGAAATCAGAACTCCTCCTTACCCATGGCAAGAACCCTAGTGGTTGGCACGTTGTCCAACGTTCAGTGTAGGAGAAACCAGCTTTCACCCTGAGGCCCTGCCCATTCTTGAGTGCGACGAGGGCATACACACGCATTGTGACCCTCAGCATGAGTCCTCTCCTCTAGTAAGTCCTCTCATTGGCTGGACCATTAGATGTCATAATGGGCTTGACATGTTCCTAGGCCCCAATTTTTAACCAGATTTCTGATTGTCCAGTCGCCCCTCCCCAGGGCTCTACTCTGGAATCCCTCATTTGGTGGGACACCTGAGGTTAAAAAAGAAAACAACAAAAAAAAAAAAAAAAAAGGACTTCTTCCAGCCCACAGAATGACCCCAAACTCTTTGGACGGGGCCAAACCACCAGAGAGTAAGAATCGTCCATTTCCCATGAAGTCACCCAGAAATTCCACGAACATGAGTGACACGATATCCCGAGACAAAAACTTGAGCAGGAGCCTCACACTCGCCCTTCTTTCAAATCCAGAAGAGTTCTCCTCATGGTCTGTAGATCAGTCCTGCCATACCTATGACCCGAAACATAAGCCGAGTTTGTGTTTTCAGACAACTGTCCAAACAGCCCTGGCCTACACAACCTACAGGCTAAGGCCCCTGGAGCCAAACCTGAGGACTGTACTTGCCCTCTCCAAGGGAATTGTGTGTGCCCATTCCAATGGACACAACACTTCTAATAGGATAAACCTCCAAAGTCCCTGATCCATCTCAATAGTGGTGGCTTCCCAGGAAAAACAGGGGCAATCTGAGCACTACAGAGCACCTACCTGCACTCAGACCCATAGACAGATGTCCCCAGAGGTAAAAAGGAAAGAACAGGCCCCTAGGCACTAATCAGATCCATTGCTTTCGTTTCCAGGCATCTCTCCTCAGAAGCCTGGAATTCAAAAGCAGCATATAGCTGTTTCTTGACTCATCCAACAGAAAACATCTCATCTAAATATGGGATACTTGCACGTTGGAGCTGTGTCAAAGCCTCTCTTTAGTAGAACTCTTTAGGGCCCAAGTGCCACCGCTTCATTCCAAGGTCTCCTTAGACACAAAAGCACATTAGGAACCATGCCCAGGGGTGTCCATTTTAATGCAGCGTCCTCGGTTGCTCCCCACAGATCCAGGAGATCTAACCTGTCTTGTTGCTAGGAGACAATGGGAATGCGAGGTGGGCTACCCAGCCATCCATCCTAGAACCCTACTCAGAATCATTGGCCTGGAGCCAAACAACAGATCTCAATTGTCCTGCAGAAGACTCTCTGCAGTTTGGAGCTTCTCACAACTCCCATCGTGGGAAAACCCCCATGGCCTCGTGATCCCCCCCCCATTCATGAAGGGGCCATCAGGGACAGAAACTACAACCTGAGCGATCGTCTGATCCTCGCCCTGACTTCAGATGCATGAGATCTCGATTCAGGTCTGTAGATTGTGCCTGCCATGGCCTCACCCAGAAACCTAAGCCTAGCTTGTGTTCTCAAACTTTTGTCGTCAGACTACTGGCCCACAAGCCCTCCAGTTTGGCAATCCAGAACTACAATGCAGCACTCTGCCGGCCCTCCAGAAGAAAAACATTGTCCTCTGGGGCTACCCAGTAACCCCAAATGAGGATCAACCTGCACCGACCTTGGCTGTACCCCAAATACATAGGCTGACCAGGGCACTAATGCCCTTTCTGACACAGCCTGAGCCTGGACTCCCTGGCCCGTCCCAGACAGCTGGCCGCACACTGAGCACATCGAGCCGCCATGGCCTTAGGTCGTCATCTCTTCCCAACCTCGGATTTCAGGCTTTAGATTCTAGACCTTACCTCCAATCACTGCCCAGGGTTGAACGGGATGCAGAAAGCAGAACTCCTTCCCCATGGCAAGATACCTTGTGTTTGGCATGTTGTCCAACTTTCAGTGTAGTTGAATCCAGTGTTGCCCATGAGGCCCCGCCATGCTCGCAGGCTACATTGGTCACAAACACACATTGTGACCCTCAGCCTGACCAAAGTCCTCAAGTAAGGCCTCTCAGTGGCTGGATGAAGAGATAGCATATTGGGCTTGCCATGCCCTTAGTCCCCAATTTTGAACCATAGTTCTGGTGGTCCCTTCAGTCTTCACCACGGCTTTGCTTTGGAATTCCTCTTTTCGTGGGACACCTGAGGTAACAAAACTGAAAGGAGTTCTCCCATCCCACAGTTTGACGAAAAAAAATTGGGAATCTGGCGAAATCCTCATAGAGGTAGATTCGTCCATGGCCCATGAGGCATCCCCGACATTCTACGGCCATTGCTGATACAAATTCCAGAGACAAATGCCTGAGCAAGCGCCTCAGACTCGCTCTATATTCAAATCTTCATGAGTTCTTCTCATGGTTTGTATATTGCGCCTGCCATACCGACGTCCCCAAAAAAAGCTGAGTTTGTGTATCAGAATCACAATCAGAACTCTGCATTCCACATGGCTGTAATGCTTGTTCTTTACATGGAGTCACACCTTCACGTGGGGAACCCTTCATGGCCCCTGATGCCACGCCAAAACATGAGTGCTGCTTGGGCACAAATTCACACTATGACCCTAGCATGAGCCCCATGTCAAAGAAAGGCCTGTCAGGTTCGGGACGAAGATCCTGCATAAAGTCCCTGCCATGCCCATAGGCACCCAGGACTAACTACATGGTGTGTATTCCAGTTGAAGGAACCAACTCAGCCCCCTGGGTCGCGTGTTCCAGAGGCCCCAGATCAAACATATCTTATCGCTAATGGCCAATTGGAATGCGAGGCATGCTGTACAGGGATCCATCCTTCGAACCCTGCTCTCCAGTCCTTCCGTATGGTATGTCCTGGAGCCATGCAACAGGACTCGAATGTACCGCAGAAAGAAACCTTGTGGTTTGGGGCAACCTCCAAACTCAGCGTGGGAAAACTTCCTTGGCCTCATGAGGCCCCCGCTTCATGAAGGTGCCATCATGGACACATACTCCAGCCTCAGCCAACGTCTGATCCTCAGCCTGACTTCAGATGCAGGAGATTTTGATTCAGCCTCTGCAGAATGGGCCTGCTCTGCCCTTGGCTCCAATCCTCACCCTAGCTTGTGTTTTCAGACTTCCGTCCTCTCACTCCAGGCCCACAAGCCCTCCCTACTGGGAATTCTGGGGCCACAATGAAGCACTCTGCCTGCCTCCCAGGAGAAAAACATTGTCTATGGTGCTGCCCAGAAACCCCAAATGAGGATCAAACTGCTTGGCCCTCGGCAACACCCCAATTGCATAGGCTACCTTAAACACTGATGCTCTGAGGCAAATAGCCTGAGCCCAGACCTTCCAACAGACACCGACACAGCTGGCTGCACACCCAGCACATTGGACCCGCCACTGCCTTAGGCCACCATCCATTCCCAACCTGGGTTTTCAGTCATCGGAACCTAGACCTTATCTCCAATCCCTGCACAGGGGGGAACCTGATGCACAAGTCAGAACCCCTCCTTCCCCATGGCAAGAAAACTTGCTGCTGGCAGTGAGTCAAACCTTCAGTGTAGGAGAAAACGGCATGGCCCATGAGGCAACGCCCAAGCTTTAGGGCCGCCTTGGGCACAAACACACATTGTGACCCTCAGCGTGAGTACCTTATTCAAGTAACGCCTCTCAGTGACTGGACCAAGAGCCCGCATATGTGGCTTGCCATGCCCATAGGCACCCAGGATTAACTAGATGGTGTGTATTCCAGTTCAGGGAACCCACTGCTGTGCTCTAGAGTCCCTCTCCTGGGGGGTCCCATGTGGCAGAAAACAGTACTCTTCCCTTCCCACGGAATGAATCCAAACACTTGGGAGCTTGCACAATCCCCCGAGAGGAAGGCTCTTCCTCGGCCTCTGAGACAACCCCTACCCTGACCGGACACTGTGAACGCAACACCCAGAGACAAAATCCTGAGTGACTGCCTCCCACTTGCCCTCCTTTGATATCCAGAGGATCTCCCCTCACGGACTGGAGATCAGTCCTGCCATTACCTTGGCCACTAGCTGAGCCAAGTTTGCTTTTTCAGACATCTGTCCCCACAGCCCTGGCAAACACAGCCTCTAGGCTGGGTCCTCTGGAGCCATACCACAGGACCGTGCCTGCTCTCTCCTGGGAAACTGTGTCCATTCCTTTGGACACACACCTCCAGAATATGAGAAACCTCAAGGCCCCCGAGGACATCCCACTACTGGGAGGCTCCCTGGACACACAGGGGCATTCGGACACAAGCTGAGCAGCTACCTCCACGAAGGCATGCCCACAGATGTCAACAGAGATAGAAGGTTGAGCCGGACAGGCCCTTAGGCCGTAATCTCAACTCTTGCTTTGGGTTCCAGGTGTTACTCCTCAGAGGCTTTGGTTCGAAGAACAGGATATGGGGCTTTCCTGAGGCACTGAACAGAACTCCTCTCCTCTCCACATGGGAAGCTTACCTGTTGGAGCTGTGTCAAACACCTCAGTTTGGAGAACCCTGCAGAGTCCCTGAGCCACCTCCACATTCCAAGGTCTCCCAGGCCACCAAGCCACAGTAGGACTCATCTTCAGGAGAGTCCATTTCAACTCCCTTTCTGGGTAGCTCACCCAGGAGCCTGCAGATTGAGCCTGCCTTGTCCTGACTAAAGAGTGGGAATATGAGGTGGCGTTCCCAGGCATCCATGCTTAGACACCTGCTCTCGAGTCTTTCCGTATGGGGCCTCCTGGAACCATCCAATAGGACTCGACTGTCGTGCAGAAGGAAACCTTGAGTTTTGGAGTAATTCACAAATCCCATCGTAGGCAAACATCCCTGGCCTAATGAAGCCCTCACCCTTCAGGAAGAGGCCATGCTGGACAAAAACTCTAGCCTGAGGCACGTCTCATAGTTGACATGACCTCAGTGCAGGAGATCTCGATTCAGCCTCTGCAGAGTGGCCCTGCCATGCCCTCGGTCCCAAACCTCACGCTAGCTTTTGTTTTCAGACTTCCTTCCTCACACTCCTGGCAACAAGCCCTACGGACTAGGAACTCCAGAACCACAACCCAGCCCAGTGTCTGCCCAACGGAAGAAAAACGTTTCCCTGTGGGGCTCTCCAAAAAACCCAGATGAGGATCAACCTGCTCGGGCCTTGACGGTCCCCGAACTGGATATGCTGCTCTGGGCACTCATGCTCTGTCTGACACAGCCTGAAGCCAGACGTCCAGACAGACAAAGAGACAGCTGGCCACACACCCAGCACTTCGGACACGCCATGGTCTTATGCCGTCACCTCTTCCTAACCTTGGTTTTCAGATATCTGAACCTAGACATTATATCAATTCTCCACACAGCTGGGTATCGCAAGCACAAAACAGAACTCCTCCTTCCCCATGGCTGTCAAGCTTTCTATTGGCATGGAGTCACACCTTCAGGGTGGGAGAAACCTTCATGGCCCCTGATGCCACGCCCAAACTTGAGTGCTGCTTGGGCACAAATTCACACTGTGACCCTCAGCATGAGCCCCATGTCAAAGAAAGGCCTGTCAGGACCTCTACCAAGAGCCCGCATATGGGGCTTGCCAAGCCCCTATGCACCCAATCCTCACCAGTGTTTGAGTTTTCCAGTCGCCCCACCTGTACCTGGGCTCTGCTCTGGAATCCCTTTCTTGGAGAGACACATGAGCCAGACAACACGACTCCACCCTTCCCACAAAATGACCCCAAACTCATGAGGCCCCCGCTTCATGAAGGTGCCATCATGGACACATACTCCAGCCTCAGCCAACTTCTGATCCTCAGCCTGACTTCAGATGCAAGAGATTTTGATTCAGCCTCTGCTGATTGGGCCTGCTCTGCCCTTGGCTCCAATCCTCACCCTAGCTTGTGTTTTCAGACTTCCGTCCTCACACTCCTGGCCCACAAACCCTCCCTACTGGGAATTCTGGGGCCACACTGAAGCACTCTGCCTGCCTCCCAGGAGAAAAACATTGTCTATGGTGCTGCCCAGAAACCCCAAATGAGGATCAAACTGCTTGGCCCTCGGCAACACCCCAATTGCATAGGCTACCTTAAACACTGATGCTCTGTCGCAAATAGCCTGAGCCCAGACCTTCCAACAGACACCGACACAGCTGGCTGCACACCCAGCACATTGGACCCGCCACTGCCTTAGGCCACCATCCATTCCCAACCTGGGTTTTCAGTCATTGGAACCTAGACCTTATCTCCAATCCCTGCACAGGGGGAACCTGATGCACAAGTCATAACCCCTCCTTCCCCATGGCAAGAAACCTTGCTGCTGGCCGTGAGTCAAACCTTCAGTGTATGAGAAAACGGTAAACCTGCCGGGCCTCATGAAGCCCCCCATATCCTTCAGGGAGAGGCCATCATGGACAAAAACTCTAGCTTGAAGCACGTCTCATAGTAGATATGACCGCAATGCAGGAGATCTTGATTCAGCCTCTGCAGAGTGGCCTGCCGTGCCCTCGGTCCCAAACCTCATGCTAGCTTGTGTTTTCAGGCTTTTTTCCTCACACTCCTGGCAAACAATCCCTCCAGAGTAGGATTTGCAGAACCACGAGCCAGCCCAGTGACTGCCCACCGGTAGAAAACGTTTCCTTGTGGGCCTCTCCATAAAACCCAGATGAGGATCAACCTGCTCTTGCCTCGACGGCACTCAGATTTGATAGGCTGCTCTGGGCACTAATGCTCTGCCTTTCACAGCCTGATGCCAGACGTCCAGACAGGCAAGGAGACAGCTGGCCACACACCTAGCACTTCTGACACGCCATGGTCTTATGCCGTTATCTCTTCCTAACCTTGGTTTTCAGATATCTAAACCCAGATATTATATCAATTCGCCACACAGTTGGGCATCTGAATCACAAATCAGAACTCCTTCTTCCCCATTGCTGTAAGGCTTGCTCTTGGCATGGAGTCACACCTTCAGGGTGGGAGAAACCTTCATTTCCCCTGAAACCACGCCCAAACTTGAGTGCTGCCTTGGGCACAAATTCACTCTGTGACCCTCAGCATGAGCCCAATATCAAAGAAAGGCCTGTCAGGGCCTTGACCAAGAGCCCGCATATGGGGCGTGCCTAGCCCCTATGCACCCAATCCTCACCAGTGTTTGAGTTTTCCAGTCTCCCCCCCGTTCCTGGGGCTCTGCTCTGGAATCACTTTCTTGGAGAGACACATGAGCCAGACAACAGGACTCCACCCTTCCCCCAAAATGACCCCAAATTCCTGTTAGCTGGGTCAAATCCCCAGAGAGGGATACTTGTCCACAGTCACTGAGGCCACCCCCTACAATCTACGGCTATCCTGGACGCATCCAAAGACAAAAGCCTGAAGGGATCTCGCCCTTAATTCACAAGCCAAGGAACTCACTCTCTATCTGTACATCCGGCCTGCCATACCCTCGGCGCCACTCATAAGCTGAGTTTGTGTTTTCAGACTTCTGTGCCCACAGCCTGGACCCACACACCCTCTAGGCTAGGGCATCTGGAGCCACAGCGAAAGATTGTGCCTGCCCTCTCCAAGGAAAGTGTGCCCAATCCATTGACCACAACCCTACATGTTAGGGAAAAGCTCCAAGGCCCCTGAGGCCATCCTGATAGTGTAGGCTGCCCTGGACTAAAAGGGGCACTCTGACACCAGCTGAGCCATTATCACCACTTAGACTCTCAGACAGTGTCCCCAGAGACAGAAGATTGAAATGGACAGGCCCTTAGGCCCTAATATGAACCTTAGCTTTAGTTTTCATGTGTCTGTCCTCAGAGGTCTGGTTTCGTATACCAGCATATTAGGTTTTTCTGAGGCTCCAAACCAAACCTCTCTCGTCTCCACATGGAGTGCTTTCTTACTGGATCTGTATCAAACCCTTCTGGTCGGAGAATTCCGCAGGGCCACAGTACAACCATCACATTCCAAGGTCTCCATGGACAGAAACACACATTATGACGCATCCTCAGGAGAGGCCATTTCAACTCAGCCCGCTGGTTAGCTTGCCCCAGAGCCAGCAGATCAAACATATCTTGTAGTTAATGGCCAAAGGGAATGCGAGGCATGCTGTTCAGGGATCCATCCTTTGAACCCTCCTCTTCAGTCCTTCCGTATGGTATGTACTGGAGCCACTCAACAGGACTCGACTGTCTTGCAGAAGGAAACCTTGTGGTTTGTGGCAACCTCCAAACTCAGCGTGGGAAAATTTCGTTGGCCTCATGAGGCACCTGCTTCATGAAGGTGCTATCAAGGGCACAATCCAACCTCAGCCAACGTCTGATCCTCAGCCTGACTTCAGATGCATGAGATATCCTTTCAGCCTTTGCAGAGTGTGCCTGCTCCCAACCTCACCCTATCTTTTGTTTTCAGACTCTACCCTAGCACTCCTGGCCCAAAAGCCCTCATGATTGGGAATTCTGGTTCCAGAACGAAGCACTCTGCCTGCCCCCCAAAGAAAAACATTGTCTATGGCATTGCTCAGAAACCCCAAATGAAAATCAACCTGCTCATCCCTCGGCAACACCCCAATTGCATAGGCTACCCTAAACACTGTGCTCTGTCTTACATAGCCTGAGCCCAGACCTTGTGAGAGACATTGAGACAGTTGGCTTCACACCCAGCACATCGAACCTGCCATGGGTTAGGCCATTTCATCCCTTTCCATTGACCTGGGTGTCTTCCTGGAGGTATATTCTGAGGCTGTGTCAGACTATGCATTTTTTCTGGAGCTTCCTATGGAATTGGGGTGGTATTAGGGGCCTTGCAATTTTCTCTTAATCTGGTGGGTTGGGAAACTGAGACAGGCTGACATTCCTTGGGAGAGCTGGCCCAGTGCTGTTGTGTGTTCCTGGAGGCCCCATCCTGGAGGGCATATGGGTCAGGACTCTGGGTCCAAAGTCTTCAGACACAAACTCGGGTAAGAGTTAAGCTCGAGGTGATGGCAGACCCAATCTGCAGACCCTGAGCGAAGCATCTCCAGATATGAAATTGGGACGGCTGTGAGGCAGGAGCACAGTCTTTTCTGTCTGACTTGTTTGTCTATGATGGCCACGAAATGGAGGGGTGGCCTCATGGGTCCATGTGAGATTCTACCTCTCTGGGAATTCTGCTCGGCACCCAAGAGTTTGGTGTATTTCCGGGGGATGGGAGGAGCGCAGTTTTCTGAGTCAGGGATCCCGTCCAAACAGCCATTCCAGAGATGGGTCCTGGGTTCTGGAGCCTCGATCACCGCAACAAGGCTTAGGATTTGGGCCTAGGGTCCTGCTCTATGTTTTCATGGTACAGCTCCCGAGTGTTCTTGTTGGAAATGGGTCTCATTCTGAGGGTCACAATGCCTGTTTTTGCCCAGATGCCCATGCTGAGTGGGTGTGACCTCATGGGCTATGCACTTGGCTCCCACTCTGAGGGTTGGACTGCCATCTCAACATTCAGTTTTCCTGCCATGGGGAAGGAGGTGTACTTTTTTATGCTTCAGGTTCCCCCATGGGCAGGAATTTGAGCTAAGTTCTGGGACAGGTGCCTGAATACCCAGTTCACTTTGAGATGAGGTCCTCGGGCCAAGGCAGGACCCACCTGCAGAAAATGAGGCCTGCTTTCTGGGTGCCTGTCAGGAGCTCGGGCTCGAGCTGTGTCAGACAGAACATTCGTGGAGAGTTCGGCCTATGATATTGGGGTGCTTTTGAGAGCTGTGCAACTGGATCCTCATGGGGGATTTTTGCACAGACCCTTTTTTCACTTCTTCTATCTGGTGAGCAGGCAGATGGCTGCATTACGGCTCCAGAATATCCAAGTTGGAGGGTTTGCAGGCGAGGAGTGTGAGGACAGAAGTATGAAAACATAAGCTACGGTTACGCTCAGTGCCGAGCACATGTCTATTCCAATGTACAGCAGTTGTTTCGAGATCTTCAGCACCTGGGCGAGGGGAAGATGTCTGCTCACGCTGGAGTTTGTATCCATGATGGCCAACAAATGGTGGGGAGGCCTCAAGAATTCTTGGAGGTTTTTCCAAGCTGGAGCTTGTGAGCTGCTCCAAATATCAAGGTGTCCTACTAAGGGACAGCAGAAGTCTTCTTACAGGGCTCCAGGGACCCCATTTGGAAGATTCGATAGCAATGCTCTCTGATTGGAGGCCTGGGAAGCCAATCTCTTGTTACCATTGCAGCTGAGGAACAGGGTAAGCTTGAACCAATGACACTGATTCCAAGTTCCAAGTGATTTGCGTTGATGGAAGTTCTCAGTCTAACAGGTCCCAATGCTGCTTGATGTCCAGGGAGACCTTAGAATGTGGTGGCGGCTCTCTGACCATTGAGGATTCTCTATCCTTAGGATTAGACCCAGTACCCAGGAGCCAGGTTTCCTTCTTGGGACAGGAGGTGTGCTCTTGTATGGCTCACGGACCACAGGTTGGACCATATGCTTGAATTTCCAGAACAGACCTCTAGGAAGAGAGACCTCAAAACATAAGCTAGGGTTCTGATGAGGTTTTAGGGCCATGGAAGTTTCAATCTTCGGACTAAGTGCCATTGGCCTGCATGTCATCCTGGAGGTAGGTGCTGAGGCTGTGTCAGGCTGTGCACTTATTCCAGAGTGGCCTATGATATTGGGGTGCAGTCAGGGGCCTTGCAGTTTTCTCCTAATCTGGACATTTTGGGAAACTGAGATGGGCAGGGTTTCCTCAGGAGAGCAGGGCCAGTGATGTCATGTGTTTCTCGAGGCCCCATCCTGGAGGTCATGTGTGTCAGGACTTTGGGACCAAAGACTTTAGACACAACCTCGGATAAGAGATAGGAGTGAGGTGATGGCAGTCCGAATCTGAAGACCCTGAGGGAAGCTCCTCGGGATTTGAAATTCAGGTGGCTGGGAGGGAGGAGCACAGGCTTTTCTGTCTGGATTTTGTGTCTAGGATGGCCACTAAATGGAGGGGTGACCTCATGTGTCCATGGGATATTATTCCACTCTGGTGATTCTGCTTGGCACCCAAGAGTTTGATTTCTTTTTGGGGAAGAGGAAAAGACTGTATTCCATCTCTGGGATCCTGTCCAATCAGGGATTCCAGAGATGGGTTCTGGGTCCAGACACTGGGAAAACTTAACCAAAGCTTCGATTTGGGATCCTGGTCCAGATCCCAAGGGGGATCTTTGGAAAGGGGTCTCATTCTGAGGGTCACAATGCCTATTTGTGCCCAGCTTCCCGTCCTGTGTAGGCATGGTCTCATGGACCATGCACCTGGTTCCCACTCAGGGTTGTACAGCCATCTCAACATTCAGTTTTCTGGCCATGGGGAAGGAGGAGCACTCTTTTGTGCTTCCGAGTCCCCTATGGGCAGGAATTTGAGCTAAGTCTGGGACAGGTACCTGAATATCCAGGTTGCTTCAAGATGATGGCCTTGGGCCAAGGTTGGACCCACCTGGAGGATATGGGGCCCACTATCTGGGTGGCTGACAGGAGGTCGGGGATCAGGCGGTGTCAGATAGACAATTTATGCAGAGGTCGGTCTATTATATTGGGGTGCCATTGAGGGCCGTGCAGGAGGATCCTCATGTGGGTCTCTACGAAGACCCATAGGGCACTTCTTTCTGGTGGGCAGGCAGAAAGCTGCACTGTGGCTTCAGAATTCCCAATATGAAGGGCTTGTAGGCGAGGAGTGTGAAGACAGAAGTCTGAAAACACAAACCACGGATAAGCTCAGTGCCGACCACAGGACCATTCCATTGTGCAGTGGTTGTTTCGAGATTTCCAGCACCTGAGTATGGGCGAGGGTCAGATGTCTGCTCACGCTGGGTTTGCATCCATGATGGTCAACGAATTGTGGGGTGGCCTCAAGAATTCTTGGAGATTTTCCCAAGCAGGACCTTGTGAGCTGCTCCAAACAGCAAGGTGTCCTACTGTGGGATAGGGGAAGTCCGCTTACAAGGCTCCAGGGTCCCCCATATAGAAAGATTCGACAGCAGAGGTCTCTGAATGGGGGCCTGGGAAGTCTTCCTTGCATGACCATTGCAGCTGAGGAACATTGCAGGCTTGATCTGCTGGTTTTGGTTCAAATTTCCAAGTGATCTAAGTTGACGGATGTTCTCAGTCTAATGAGTCACAATGCTGCTTGGTGTCCAGGGAGACCTTAGAATGTGGTGGTGAGGGTGCCTGGGTGGCTCAATGGGCTAAGCCGCTGCCTTCGGCTCAGGTCATGATCTCAGGGTCCTGGGATTGAGTCCCGCATCGGGCTCTCTGCTCAGCAGGGAGCCTGCTTCTTCCTCTCTCTCTCTCTGCCTTCCTCTATGCCTACTTGTGATCTCTCTCTGTCAAATAAATAAATAAAATCTATATAAAAAAAAAGAATGTGGTTGTGGGTCTGTGGCCATGCAGGATTCTCCTACCTGAGGGTTAGACCCAGTTCCCAGGAGCCAGGTTCCCTTCTCGGGACAGGAGGGGTTCTTTTGTATGGCTCAGGGACCACATGTCGGATCATATGTTGGATTTCAAGACCAGGCCTCTGGGCACAGAGGCCTGAATATCTAGGCTAGGGTTCTTATGAGGTTGTAGGGGCATGTCATCCTCAACCTTCGGACTTAGGGACTTTGACCTGTGAGTCTTCCTGGAGGTAGATGCTCAGGCTGTGTCAGACTGTGCATTTTTTCCAGAGTGGCCTATGAAATTGGGGTGGGCTCAGGGGCCTTGCAGGCTCTTCCTAATCTGGAGGGTTTGTGCAACTGAGACGGCAGAATTTCATCCAGAGATCATGCCCAGTGATGTAGTGTGGTTCTGTCAGCCCCATCCTGCAGGGAATGTGGTTAAGGGCTCTGGGACCAAAGTCTTCAGACACAAAATTGTGTATCAATTAGGAGGGAGGTGATGGCAGCCCCGATCTGCAGACGCTGAGGGCAGCTCCTCAGGATTTGAAATTCGTGTGGCTGGGAGGCAGGAGCAAAGGCTTTTCTGTCTGGATTGTGTCTAGGATGGCCTTGGAATGGTGGGGTGTCCTCATGTGTCCATGGAATATTCTACCTCTCTGGGGATTCTGCCCAGCACCCAAGAGTTTGGTGTCTCACTGGGAAGGAGAGAGCGTGGTTTACTGTTTCAGTGTTTCCGTCAACACAGGGATTCCAGAGATGGGTTATAGGTCCCTGTGCCTGGATAACCCTACAAAGGCTTAGTATTTGGGCCTAGAGGCTTGACTGCCTGGCTCTGTGGGGCTTTGGTTCAGCTCCCATGGAGACTTGTTGGAAATGGGTCTCAGGGTAAGGGTCACAATGCCTGTTTGTGCCCAGATGCCCATCCTGAGTGGGCATTGGCTCTTGTTCCATGCACCTGGATCCCAATATGAGGGTTGGACCACCATATCAACATTTAATTTTCCTTCTATGAGGAAGGAGGAGTACTCTTTTGTGCTTCAGATTCCCCCATGCACAGTAATTTGAGCTATGTTCTGGGACTGGTACGTGAATAATCAGGTTGGTTTGAGATGAAGGACTCAGGTCAAGGCAGGTCACACCTGCCAGATATGGGTCCCGCTATCTAGGTGGCTACCAGGAGGTCGGGGCTCGAGCTGTGTCAGACAAAGCATTAGTTCACAAGGTGGCCTATGATATTGTGGTGCTATAGAGGGCTGTGCTGGTGGAAACTTATATGGAGTTTCACGCAGACCCATAGGGCACCTCTTTTTTCTGGTGGGCAGGCAGAAGGCATTGTGGCTCCCAAATTCCCAATATGGGGGACTTGAAGGCGAGGAGTGTGAGAACAGAAGGCAGAAAACACAATCTATGCTTAATCTCAGTGCCGAGAACATGGCCGTTCCAATGTGCAGTGGTTTTTTCGAGATCTCCAGCATCTGAGTACAGGCGAGGGTCAGATGTCTGCTCATGATAAAGTTTGTATCTATCGTGGCCAACAAATGAAATATCCAGCACCTGAGTAAAGGTGGATTTCAGATGTTTACGCACACTGGAGTTTGTGTCTCTGATGACCGAATGGAGGAGTGGCATCAAGAGGCTGATGCATGTGAGATGCTCTAAACAGCAAGGTTGTTTTTTCTACTGGACAGTTAGAGTCTGGTATGTTTTCTGCAGGGCCCCCCATGTGAAAAGTATGGGTAGCAGAGCCCTTCCACATGGATGCCTGGAAAGCACACCTCCATTGACCAATGCAGCTGAGGAACATGCAGGTTCTTTACGGTGCTTCTGGGGCGAAGCACCAAGGTCTTGAGTTGACATGGAATCTCTTGAAGATGGGTTACAATGCTGGTTTTTTTTTTACCAGGTAGATCTTAGAATGTGTTGGTGGCTAAGGTGCCTGCAAGATTCTCCTACCCTGAGGGTTTAACACAGGTCGAAGAGCACGGTTACCCTCTGGGGACAGGAGATGTAGTGTTTTGTGGCTCAGGGACCACATGCCATATCATAAGTTCCTATTCAAGAACAGGCCTCTGAAGACAGATGCCCGACAACCTAATCTAGGGTTCCAATGAGTACCAGGGGCATGAGAGGTTCAATCTTCAGACTTAGGAAAGTTGACTTGGGTGTCTGCCAGGATGTAGGTGATCAGGGAGTTTCAGACTGCGCACTTATGTCCAGAGTAACCTCCAATATTGGGGTGGCCACAGGGGCCTTGAATGTTTCAACCAACTCTGGAGGGTTTGGTTAACTGACATGCACAATTTCCATGGGGATGGCAAGCACAGTCCTGTGGTGTGGCTCCAGAGACTCCACCCTGGAGGGCATGTGAGCCATGGTTCTGGGAGGGAAGTCTGCAAACACAAACTCGGGTTAGGTTTAGTGGCTAGGTTATCGCAGGGCAATGTGTAGACCTGGAAGGCTACACGTCAGGAACAGTAACTGGAATGACCCGAAGGTGGAAGCACAGGCTTTTATATCTGGATTGTGTGTCTAGGGTGACCTCAGAATGTAGCTGTGGCCTCATGGGTCCATGGGAGATTTTTCCTCTAAGGATACTGGCGGCTCCCAATATTTTGATGACTTTTTGAGATGGGAAGACTGCTATTTTCGATCTTAGGTGTGCCCCAAAACAGGGATTCCAGAGATGGGCTCTGGGTCTAGGCGCCTGGAAAATCCCACCAAGGGTTGGGATTTGGGCTTATGGGCAGACCAGGCCTGCAATGCAGGATCTTGGTGGTGCAACTGAGAGGGCTTGTTTGGAAGCATGCTCTGGCTGAGCATTACAATGCCTGTTTGTGCCCAGGGTGGCCCTCAGGAGTGGGCGTGGTCCCATTGTCCATTTTCTGGCTCCCACACTGAGGGATGGACACACATTCCAATGGCCAGGTTTCCAGCCATGGGAAAGGAGGAAATATCTATTGTGCTTCATGTTCCCCCATAGGCAGGGATTACAGCAAAGGTCTGGGGACAGATGCCTGAATACCAAGGATGCATAGAGATGACAGATTTGGGCCATGGCCGTTCTCACATGCTGGATATGGGCCCCGCTCTCTGGGTGGCTGACACGAGGTCTGGGCTCAGGCTGTGTCAGACACAGCACTAGTGGCCAGAGAAGTCTATATATTGGGGTTCTCTCCAGGGCCGAGTAAATTGATCCTCATGTAGGGTTTCTGGCCAGACTCACGAAGCACTTCTTTCTGTGGGGCAGGCAGAATGCTGCCTTATGGATCCAGAATTCCCTATCAAGAGGGTTTGGGGACAAATAGGGTGAGAATGCAATTGTAAACACCAGCTATGCTTAAATTGAGTGCCAAGCGGAAGTCAGTTTCAATGTGCAGCAGCTTATACGAGATATCCAGCACCTGAGTAAGGGCAGATGTCAGATATTTGCTCACACTTGAGTTTGTGTCTAGGATGACGACTAATGGAGGGGTGGCTTCAGGAGGCAATGGAGGATTACCCACGCTTAAGATTGTGAGATGCTCCAAACAACAAGGTTTCCTTCTAATGGACAGGAGGAGTCTGTTTTTTTTTCCTCCAGGGTCCCTCAAGTGGAAGTTTGCGTAGCAGATCCCTCCCGCATGGATGACTGGAAAGCACACGTCCAATGACCATTGCAGCTGAGGAACATGACAGGTTCGTTTTGGTGGTTCTGGTGCCAAGTACCAAGGCCTTGAGTTGACTTGGAATCTCTTACAGATGTGTCCCAAAACTGGTTTGTTACAAGGGAGTTCTTAGAATGTATTGGTGGCTATGGGCCACGCTGAGTGTTTGGCACAGGTCGATGTGCACAGTTTCCATCTTGGGAGAGGAGATGTTCTGTTTTGTGGCTCAGGGTACATATGTTGTATCCTGACTTGGTATTCAAGAACAGGCCTCTGAGGATTGATGCTTGCAACCTAATCTAGAGATCCAATGATGTCCTTGGTGCCCATCAGGTTCAATTTTCTTACTAAGGACCATTGATATGGTTGTCTGACTGGATGTAGGTGATCAGGGTGTTTCAGACTGTGCATTTGCATCCAGAGCCACTTCCAATATTGGGGTGGGCTCAGGGGCCTTGCAGGTTTCTCCTAACTTGGAGGCTTTGGGGAACTGTGATGGGCACAGTTTCCTTGGGGATGGCAGGCCTAGTCCTGTGGTAAGGCTTCAGAGACCACCTCCTTGAGGATATGAGAGCCATGGTTTTGGGAGGGAGTCTGCAAACACAAATTTGGGTCAGGGATAGTGGCAAGGTGATCGCAGGTCCAATGCATAGACCTAGAAGGCATCACGTCAGGAACTGTAATTAGGGTGACTGAAAGCTGGTAGCACAGGCATTTCTATCTGGATTGTGTGTCCAGGATGGGCTCTGAATGTAGACGTGGTCTCATGGTTCAATGGGAGACTTTTCCTCTCTAAGGATCCTGGTGGATCTCCATAGATTGGTGGTTTTTTAGAGAAGAAAAGAGTGCTCTTTTCCATCTTAGGGGTGCTCCAAAACAGGGAAGAATGCTGTTTTCCAACCTAGGCTTATGCCAAAACAGGGATTCCAGAGACGAGATCTGGGTCTGGGTGCCCGGATATCCCACCAAGTGTTAGGATTTGGGCCTAGGGGCATTCCAGGCCTGCAATGCAGGATCCTAATGGTGTAACAGAGAGGGCTTGTTTGAAAGCATGCTCAGGCTGAGGGTCATCATGCCTCTTTGTGCCCAGGGGGGCCCTCAGGAGAGGGCGTAGTCTCATTGGCCATATAGCTGGATCCCACTTTGAGGGTTGGACACCCATTGCAACAGCCAGGCTTCCTGCAATGGAAAGAGGAGTTCTCTATTGTGCTTCAGGTTCCCCCATTGGCAGGGTTACAGGAAAGGTCTGTGGAAAGTTGCCTTAATACCAAGGATGTGTACAGATGACAGGCTAAGAATTCCCAGGTAACAAAACAGCATTGTTACCCATGTTCATGACATTCCATGTAAAAATGAGCCCTTAGTACTTCGCCCCAGAGCCACCAGAATGAACTTGCCATGTTCCTAAGCTGCAATGGTCAGTGGAGGTGTGGTTTCCAGGCAACCATACGGGGGTGCTCTGCTACACAAACTTTGCAATTGGCGGGGACCCTTGAGACAAAAAAACAGAATGCCCCTGTCCGGTATAAGGAAACCTTCTGTTTGGAGCATCTCACAAGCCCCAGCGTGGGAAATCCTCCATTTCCTCTGGAAGCCACCACTCCATTTGTCAGTCATCATTGACACAAACTCCAGCATGAGCAAACATCTGACATCCGCCCTTACTCAGGTGCTGGATTTCAATTCGATCGCTGCACACTGGAACTGCCTTTAGTTTGACTGAATTAAGCCATAGCTTGGGTTTACAATTCCATCCTCAGTCTACTGGTCCACAAGCCCTATTGTGAGGGAATTCTGGAGCTACAACACAATATTCTGCCTTCCCCATAGAAAGAAAAAGGGCCTGGAGAGTCTGCCCAGAAACTCCATATGATGGTCAATCTTCTCGGTGCTAGACGGAACCCTGATTCATAGGCTGCCCTGGGCACTAGTGCTGTGTCTGACATAGCCGGAGCCAGGACCTAGTGTCAGCCACTGAGAGATCAGGGCCCATATCCAGCATGTGAGACCAGCTATGGCCCAAGTCTGTCTTCTCTTCTATTCTTGGTATTCAGGCATCTGTACCCACACCTTTGCTGAAATCCTTGCCATTGGGGGAACCTGAAGCACAATAGAGAACTCCTCCTTCCCCATGGAAGGTATTCTGACAGTTGGGATAGTTGCTCAACCCTCAAAGTGGAAGGCAGCTCCATGGCCAAGGAGACCATGTGCACTCATGATGGCTTCCCCGGGCACAAGCAGGCATTGTGACCTCAGCCTGAGCATGCTTTCAACCAAACGCTCTCAATTGCATCTCTGGGATCCCGAATTGCAGGCCTAGTACACACCTAGGCCCAAATCCTAACACTGGTGGGATTTTACAGGGGCCCAGACACAGAGCCCATCTCTGGAATCCCTATTTTGGGGGACCCTTAAGATGGAAAACAGCACTCTTCCCTTCCCCGAGATAGTCACCAAACTCTTGGTAGCCACCAGGATCCTTGAGTGGAAAAATCTGCCATAGACCCATGAGAACACACCTGCATTCCGAGGCCATCCTGGACATACAATCCAGATACATATCATGTGCTATCACCTTTGAGTCATCGGATTTACAGTTCCTGACGAGCTGCCTTCCAGGTCTATGCATTGGGCCTGCAATCACCTTGCCATTAACCTAAACTGAGTTTGTGTTTGCAGACTTCCTTCCTAAAACCATGGCTCACATGACCTCCAGGTTCTGGCATCTGAAGCCACACCACAAGACTGTGCATGAGATCCTCAAGGAAACTGTGCCCATCACTTTTGCCCGATACCTTTAGATTAGGAGAAACCTGCAAGGCCCCTGAGCGAAGCCAAATAATGGAGGCCGCTCTGGGCACAAATGCACAGTCTGAGACACCCTGATCACCTCCATACAGGCAGACACCCAAGTCAATGCTCCTGAGTCAGAAGATTGAACCTGACATGCCCCGAGGACTTCATTGGCACACTAGATTAGGTTTACAGGTATCTGTCGTCAGAGGCCTGCTCTGGAATATCAACTTATGATAAAATATATAGTCCCTGAGCCACAGAACAGAATATGTTCTCCCCAAAAAGGAAGCCATGCTCCTGGAATTGTGTCATACCCTAAGGGTATTTGGATCCTGAATGGCCCCTTAGCAACCAGCACATTCTATGATATTCCTGGTAACAAACCATCATTGTGCCCCATCTTCATGAGACTCCATGTCAACTCAAGGTCTCGATATATTGCCCCAGAGCCACCAGAATGCACCTGCCATGTTCCTCAGCTGCAATGGTCAATGGAGGGGTGATTTCCAGGCATCCCTGTGGGGTTCTCTGCTACAAAACTTTCCACATGGAGAAACCAGAGAAAACAAACCAGACTTCTCCTGTCCGGTAGAAAGAAACTTTGCTATTTGGAGCATCTCACAAGCCCCAGCATGGGAAATCCTCCATGGCCTCTTGACGCCACCCTTCCATTTGTGGGTAATCACAGACACAAACTCCAGTGTGAGCAAACATCTGACATCCACACTTACTCAGGTGCTGGATATTCGAAATGGCAGCTGCACACTGGAACTGCCTTTTGCTTTTCACTGAACTTAACCATAGCTTTGTATTACTATTCTATCCTCACCACACTGCTCCACAATATCTCTTGATAGGGAATTCTGGAGCCACAACGCAGTATTCTGCCTTCCACATAGAAAGAAGAAGGACCTGTTGAGTCTGCCCAGAAACTGCACATGAGGATCAATCTACTCAGACCATGAGGCAACCCTGATTAATAGATTTCCCTGACCACTAGTGCTGTGTCTGACAGAGTCTAAGCCCCGACCTCGTGTCAGCCACCCAGAGGTGAGGGCCCATATTTAGTATGAGAGATCGGCCATGGCCCTGGGCCATCATCTGTACCCATCCTTGCTATCCAGTCATCTGTCCCCCAAACTTTGCTGGAATTCCTGCCAATGGCGAACCTGAAACACAATAGAGAACACCTCCTTCCCCATGGCAGGAATATTGGCTGTTGGGATGGTTGTCCAACCCTCAGCGTGGGAGCCAGCTGCATGCCAAGGAGACCATGCCCACTCCTGAGGGCCGACATGGGCACAGGCAGGCATGGTGATCCTCAGCCTGAGCATGTTTTCAAACAAACACTCTCAGTTGCTCCTCCAGTACCAGCATTGCAGGCCTGGTATGCCCCTAGGCCCAAATCCTAACCCTTGGTGGGATTTTCCAGGTGTCCAGACCCAGAGTCTGTCTCAGAATCCCTGTTTGGGGCACCCTTAAGATGGAAAAAAGCACTCTTCCCTTCCCTGAGAAAGGCACCAAACTATTGGGAGCCGCCAGGATCCTTAGAGAGAAAAAATCTCCCATGGACCCATGAAAACAAACCTGCATTCCGAGGCCATCCTGTCCACACAATCCAGAGAGAAAAGTCTTTGCTACCGCCTTTGAGTCATCCTATTTACATTTCCTGACGAGCTGCCCTCCATGTCTATGCATTGGGCCTGTGATCATCTCGACACTAACCCTAACCCCAGTTTGTGTTTGCCGACTTCTCTCCCAAAACCATGGCTTACATGCCCACCAAGATGTGGTCCCTCAAGCCACATCACAGGAAAGTTCCTGCCATCCCCAAGAAAACAGTGCCCATCAGGTTGTCCAAACCCTCCAGATTAGGAGAAACCTGCCAGGCCCCTGAACCCACCCCAATATTGGCGGTTGCTCTGGATGCAAACGTGCAGTCTGAACCACCCTGAGCACCTCCATCGAGGCAGAAAGCCAAGTCAATGGTTCTGAGTCAGATGATTGAACCTGACATGCCCCTAGGACTTCACTGGAACCCTAGATTGGGTCTTCAGACATCTGTTCTCAGAGTCCTGTTCTGGAATACCAAGTTATGATACAACATGTGGTCCCTGATTCCCACAACAGAACATCTCCTGTCTCCAGAAGGAAAATGTGCTCTTGGATCTATGTCCAACTTTCAGGGTAGATGGATCCTGCATGACCCATTAGCCCCAGCACCTTCTATGATCTCCCTGGTAACAAACCAGCATTGTGACCCAACTTCCTGAGACTTGATGCCAACTCAAGGTGTTGGTACTTTGCCCAAGAGCCATGAAACGAATCTGCCATGTTCCTCAGGTACAAAGGTCAATGGACGTGTGCTTTCTAGGCATCCAAGAGGTAGTTCTCTGCTACACAAAAATTCCACATAGGGAACCCTAGAGCAAACAAATAAGACTGCTCCTGTCAGGTTGAAGGAAACCTTGGTTGTTTGGAGCATCTCACAAGCCCCAGCCTGGGAAGTCCTCCACATTCTCTTGATGCCAACCCTCCATTTGTTAGTCATCATAGACACAAATTTCAGCATGAGCAAACATCTGACATCTGCTCTTACTCAGGTGCTGGATATTCGAATCAGTCACGCACACTGGAAATACCTTTCACTTGACACTGTATTCTTGCACAGTTTGGGTTTACAATTCCATCCTCACCCTACTGGACTGCAAGTCCTCTTGAGAGGGAATTAGGGAGACAAAACGCAACATTCTGCCTTCCCCATAGAAAGAAGAAGGGCCTGGTGAGTCTGCCCAGAAACTCCCCATGAAGATCAATCTACTTGGCCCTCGAGGGAACCCCGATTTATACTTTGCACTGGCCACTAGCGCTGTGTCTGAGAGAGCCTGAGCCCCAACCTCGTGTCAGCCACCCAGAGTGTGGGGCCCTTATCCAGCATGTGGGACTGGCCATGGCCCAGTCATCTCTACCCATCCTTGGTATTCCGGCAACTATCCCAGACCTTTGCTGGAATCCCTACCAGTGGGGGAACCTGAAGCACAATTGAGAACTCCTCCTTCCCCATGGCAGGAAGCCTGGCTGTTGCTATGGGTGCCCAACCCTCAGAATTAGAACCAGGTGCATGGCCAATGAGACAACGCCCAATCATAAGGGCCGCCTGGGCCAAAGCAGGCATTGTGTCCCTCAACCTTAGCATGCATTCAAACAAATGCTCTCAGTTGTTTCTGCAGGGTCCCGCATCGAGGGCTGGTATGCCCTTAGGACCAAATCCTAACACTTCGTGGGATTTTCCATGCCAACATAACCAGAGCCCGTCTCTGGAATCTCTGTTTTGAAGCACCCCTATGATGGAAAACAGCAATCTTCCCTCCCCTGAGAAAACTATTAGGAGCTGCCAGGATGCGTAGAGAAGAAAAATCTCCCAGGGCTCCATAAGACCACACCTTCATTCCGAGGCCATCCTGGACACACAATCCAGATACAAGAGACTGTGCTACCACCTTCGAATCACCTGGTTTACAGTTTCAGACGAGCTGCCCTACAGACCTACGCATTGGGCCTGTGATCACCTCGCCATTAACCCTACCCCAAGTTTGTGTTTGCAGACTTCTTTCCCAAAACCATGGCTCACATGCCCTCTATGATGGGTCTCTGTAGCCACACCACAGGAAAGATCCTGCTATCCCCAATGAAACTGTGTCAATCACAGTTGCCCAAACCCTCCAGATTAGGAGAGACCTGCAAGTCCCCTGAGCCCAGTCCAATATTGGAGGCCACTCTGGACACAAATGCACAGTGTGCAACACCCTGATCACCTCCATCCAGGAAGACACCCAAGTCAATGGTCCTGAGTCAGAAGATTGGTCCCTGAACCCCACAATAGAATATCTCCTGTCCCCAGATGGAATTCGTGCTCTTCAACTTGTGTCAAGGGTCGGGGTATATGAATTATGCACAGCCCCTTAGCCCCCAGCACATTCTAAGATCTCTCTGGTAACAAACAAACAGCATTGTGATCCATCTTCATGAGATTCCATGTCACTTCAAGTCCTTGGTAATTCGCCCCAGAGCCACCAGAATGAACCTGCCATGTTCCTCACCTGATATGGTCAGTGGAGGTGTGCTTTCCAGGCATCCATGTGGGAGTGCTCTTCTACTTATTCTTTCCACATGTGGGACCCTGGAGCAAACAAACCAGACTGCCACTGACCAGTAGAAGGGAACCCTCTGTTTGGAGCATCTCAGAAGCACCAGCAGGAGAAATCCTCCATGGCCCTTGACACAACCCCTCCATTTGTCAGTCATCATAGACAAAAACTCCAGCATGAGAAAACATCTGAAATCTGCCGTTATTTAGATTCTGCACTTTCTTTTCCACCACTGCACACTAGAACTGCGTTTCACTTGACACTGAATTTATCCATAGCTTGGGTTTAGAATTCCATCCTCAGCCTCCTGGTCTGCAAGCCCTCTAGAGAGGGAATTTGGAGCCACAAGGCAACATTCTCCATTCCCACTAGAAAGAAATAGGGCCTGGTGAATCTTCCCAGAAACTCCACATGAGGTTCAATCTACTTGGCACTCGATGGAACCTTGATTTATAGGCTGTCCTGGGCACTAGTACTAGTACTAGTACTGTGTCTGACAGAGCCTGAGCCAAGACCTAGTTTCAGGCACCCAAAGATATGAGCCCATATCCAGCATGTGAGATTGGCCAGGGCCCAAGTCCATCATCTCTACCCATCCTTGGTATTCAGGCACCTGTCCCCAGACCTTTTATGTAATCCCTACCAATGGGGTAACCTAAAGCACAATAGAGAACTCCTCCTTCCCCATGGTAGGAATCCTGGCTGTTGATATGAGTGTCCAAACCTCAAAGTGGGAGCCAGCTGCATGGCCAAGGAGACAATGCCCACTCATGAGGGCTGCCCTGAGCACAAGTAGCCATTGTAACCCTCAGCTTGATCAAGCCTTCAAAAAAATGCTCTTAGTTGCACCTCCAGGATCCTGCATTGCAGGCCTGATATGCCCTTAAGCCCAAATCCTAACACATCGTGGGATGTTCAATGTGCACATACCCAGAGCCCGTCACTGGAATCCCTGTTTTGAGGCACCCCTAAGATGGAAAACAGCACTCTTCACTTCCCGGAGAAAGCCACCAAACTAATGGGATCCCCCAGGATCCTTGAGAAGAAGAATCTCCCATGGTCCCATGAGTCCACACCTGTATTCCGAGGCCAGCGTGGATATGCTATCCAGATACAAGAGACTGTGCTACTGGCTTCGAGTCACCTGATTTACAGTTCCTGACGTGCTGCCCTCCAGATCTTTGGATTGGGACTGTGAACACCTCTCCATTAACCTTATCCCGAGTTTGTGTTTGCAGATCTCTCTCTAAAAACAATAGCTCACATGTCCTCCAGGATGGGGCCCCTAGAGTCACACCACAAGACTGTGCTTGCCATCCCCAAGGAAACTGGGCCCATCACAGTTGCCCAAACCCTCCTGATTAGGAGAAACCCGGAAGGCTCCTGAGCACATCCCAATATTGGAGGCTGCTCTGGATGCAAATGCACAGTCTGAAACACCCTGATCACCTCCATCCAGGCAGACACCCAAATCAATGGTCCTGAGTCAGATAATTGAACCTGACATGGCCCTAGGACCTCATTGGAAGAGGGATTAACTTTTCAGGCACCTGTCCTCAGAGGCCTCTTCTGGAATACCAACTTATGATACAAATTATGGCCCCTGAGCCCCAGGGTGGGAAATCCTCCATGGCCTCTTGACGCCACCTCTCCATTTGTTGGTCATCGTAGACACAAACTCCAGCCTGAGCAAACATCTGACATCCGCCCATATTCAGGCGCTGATATTGGAATCAGCTGCTGCACACTGGAACTGCCTTTCGCTTTGCAATGAATTTAAGCCTAGCTTCAGACTACAATTTCATCCTCACCCTACTGGTCTGCCATATCTCTTGATAGGGAATTCTGGAGCCACAACGCAACATTCTGCCTTCTTCATAGATAGAAGGACCTGGTGAGTCTGCCCATAAACTGCACATGAAGATCAATATACTCAGCCCAGGAGGGAACCCCTATTTATAGTTTGCCCTAGCCACTAGTGCTGTGTCTGACAGCGCCTGAGCCCCTACCTCGTGTCAGCAACCCAGAGGGTGGGGCCCACATTAACCATGTGAGACCGGCCATGGCCCAGGGCTGTCATTACTACCCATCCTTGGTATTCAGGCATCTGTCCCCTAGATCTTAGCTGGAATCCCTACCAATGGGGGGACCTGAAGCACAATAGAGAATTCATCCTTCGCCATGGCAGGAATCCTGGCTTTTGGATGGGTGTCCAACCCTAGGAATGGGAACTGGCTGCATGGCTGAGTAGACATCGCCCAATCCTGATGGCCTCCGGGGCACAAGCAGGCATTGGGACCCTCAGCTTGACCATACTTTCAAACAAACGCTCTCAGTTGCACCTCCAGGATCCCGCATTGCAGGCCTGGTATGGCCCTAGGCCTAAATATTAACCCTTGGTGGGATTTTCCAAGCACTTAGACCCAGAGCTCATCTCTGGAATGCCTGTTTTGGAGCACGCTTAAGCTGGAAAACAGTACTCATCCCTTCCCGGAGAAATCCAACAAACTATTGAGAACCGCCAGGATCCTTGAGAGGAGAAATCTCCCATGGACCCTTGAGACAACACCTGCAATAAAGGCCATTCTGGAAATTAAATCCAGATACAATTACCTGTGCTACCACCTTTGAGTTACGTGATTTACAGTTCCAGACTTGCTGCCCTCCTGGTCTATGGATTGGGACTATGATCACCTTGCCACTAACCCTAACCTAAGTTTGTGTTTGCAGACTTCTCTCTCAAAATCATGGCGCACATGTCCTCCAGGATGGGGTCTCTGGAGTCACACCACAGGACAGTTCCTGCAATCCCCAAGGAAACTACCCATCACAGTTGTCCAAAAACCCCATATAAGGGAAACCTGCAAGGAACCTGAGCCAACCCTAGTATTGGATGCTACTCTGGACACAAATGCACAGTCTGAAACACCCTCATCACCTGCATCCAGTCAGACACCAGAGTCAATGATCCTGAGTCAGAAGATTGAATGACATTCCCCTAGGGCCTCATTCAAACCCTTTATTAGGTTTTCAGGCTTCTGTCCTCAGAGACCTGTTCTGGATTACCAATTTATGATACAACATATGGCCGCTGAGCCCCACAACAGAATATCTCCTGCCCCCAGAAGCAATCCAGGCTCTTGGGCCTGTGTCAAATCCTCAGGCTAGATGAATCCTGCATGGCCCATTAACCACCAGCACATTCTAAGATCTCCCTGGTAACAAACCAACATTTTGACCCATCTTCATGAGGTTCCATGTCCAATCCAGTCTTTATTTCTTCGCCTCAAAGCCACCAGATGCCATGTTCCTTCGCTGTCATGGTCAATGAAGGTGTGCTTTACAGTCACCCATGTGGGAGATCTATGTTATCCGATCTTTCGACATGGGGAACCATGGAGGAAACAAATCAGACTGCCCCTGTCTGGTAGAAGGAAACCTTGCTGTTTGGAGCATCTCAAAAACACCAGATTGGGAAATCCTCCATAACCTCTTGACGCCACCCCTCCATTTTTGTGTCATCATAGACACAAACTCCAGCATGAGCAAATATCTGACATCCACCCTCACTCAAGTGCTGAATATTGGATTCAAACATTGCACACTGGAAATTCCTTTTGCTTGATACAGAATGTAACCATAGCTTAGGTTTACAATTCCATCCTCAGCCTCCTGGTCCACAAGCCCTCTTGATAGTGAATTCTAGAGCCACAAAACAGCATTCTGCCTTCCCCTTACAAACAAGAAGGGCCTGGTGAGTCTGCCCAGAAACCATACATGAGGATCAATCTGCTCGGCACTCGAGGGAACCCCAATTTATAGGCTGCCCTGGGCACTAGTGCTGTGTCTGACAGAGCCTGAGCCAAGACCTAGTGTCAGCCACCCAGTGATCGGGGCCCATATCCACGATTTGATACTGGCCATGGCCCATGTCCATCATCTTTACCCATCCTTGGTATTCAGGCCTCTGTCCCCAGACCTTTGCTGGAATCCCCACTAATGGGGGAACCTGAAGCACTATAGAGAACTCCTCTTTCCCCATGGCTGGATTCTGGCTGTTGGGATGGTTGTCCAACCCTCAAAGTGGGAGCCAGCTGCATGGCCAATGTGACCACGCCCACTCATGAGGGCCACCTGGGCATAAGCAAGTATTGTGACCCTCAGCCTGAGAATGATTTCAAACAAGACCTCTCAGTTGCACCTCCAGGATCCTGCATGCAGGCCTGGTAAGCCACTAGGCCCAAATCCTAACACTTGGTGGGATTTTCCAGGGGACCAAACCCAGAGTCCGTCTCTGGAATCCATATTTTGGGGCACCCCTAACATGAAAAACAGCACTCTTCCCTTCCCCGAAAAAGCCACCAACTATTGGGAGCCACCAGGATCCTTAGAGAGGAAAAATCTCCCATGGACCCATGAGGCCACAACTGCATTCTGAGGCCATCCTGCACACAATACAGAGAAAAAAGCCTGTGATTCTGCCTTTGAGTCACCCGATTAACAGTTCCTGAAGAGCTGCCATCCATGTCTATGCATTGGGCCTGTGATAACCTTGCCACTAACCCTAACCCAAGTTTGTGTTTTCAGACTTCCCTCCCAAAACCGTGGCTCACATGCCCTCCAGTTTGTGATAACTGGAGCCACACCACGGGATTGTACCTGTCTTCCCAAAGGAAACTGTGATTGTCACTATTAAACAAACCCTCTAGATTAGGAGAAACCTGCAAGGCCCCTAAGCCCAGCCCAATATTGGAGGCCACTCTGGACGCAAATGCACAGTCTGACACACCATATCATCTACATCCAGACTGATATCCAAGTCAATGGTCCTCAGACAGAAGATTGAACCTGACATGCTCCTAGGATTCACTGGAACACTAGAATAGGTTTTCAGGTATCTGTACTCAGAAGGCTGTTCTGCATATCAATGTATGATACAATATGGTCACTGAGCCACACAAAAGAACATCTGTCCTTAGAAGAAAGCTGTGCTCTGGACCTGTGTCAAACACTCTGGGTAGATGAATCCTTCAAGGCCCCCTGGCAACCAGCACATTCTATGATCTCCCTGACAAAATACCAGCATTGTGACCCATCTTCATGAGACTCCATGACAACTCCAGCCCTTGGTACTTCGGCCCAGAGCCACCAGAATGAAACTGCCATGTTCCTCTGCTGCCATGGTCAATGTAGGTGTACTTTCCAGGCATCCAGCGGGAGTGCTCTGATACCAACTTTCCACATGGGGAACCCTGGAGGAAACAAACCAGACTCCCCTGTACGGTAAAAGGAATCTTTTCTGTATGGAGTATCTCAAGCCTGAGGGTGGGTAATCCTCCATGGCCTCTTGAGGCCACCCATCCATTTGTTGGTCATCATAGACACTAACTCCAGCGTGAGCAATCAACTGACATCTGCACTTACTCAAGTGCTGGATATTTGAATCAGCTGCTACACACTGGAATTGCCTTATGCTTGGCACTGAATTTAAAAGTAGCTTGGCGGGACGCCTGGGTGGCTCAGTTGGTTAAACAGCTGCCTTTGGCTCAGGTCATGATCCCAGCGTCCTGGGATCGAGTCCCACATCAGGCTCCTTGCTCCGCAGGGAGCCTGCTTCTCCGTCTGACTCTGCCTTCCACTCTGTCTGCCTGTGCTTGCTCTCGCTCGCTCTCTGACAAATAAATAAAATCTTGAAAAAAAAAAAGTAGCTTGGGTTTGCAATTCCATCCTCACCCTGGTGTTCAGTAAGCTCTCTTGATAGGGAATTCTGAAGCCACAACACAGCATTCTGCCTTCCCCATAGCAAGAAAAAACAGCCTGGAGAGACTGCCCAGAAACCCTACATGAGGATAAATCTACTCGACCCTCAAGTGAACCCCATTTATAGGTTTACCTGGCCACTAGCGCTGAGTCTGACAGAACCTCGTCTCTGACCTCGTGTCAGGACCCAGAGACTGGGCTCCAACTCCAGAATGTGAGACCAGCCATGTCCCAGGGCTGTCATCTCTACCCATTCTTGATTCAGGCATCTGTCCCCAGACATTTGCTGAAATCCCTGCCAATGGGGGAACCAGAAGCACAATAGGGAAATCCTCCTTCCCCATGGCAGGAATGATGGCTCTTGGGATGGGTTTCCAGACCTCAGAGTGGTAGCCAGCTGAATGGCCAATGATAACCCGCCCACTCATGAGGGCCGCCCTGGACACAAGCAGGCATTGTGACCCCCAACATGAGCATGCTTTCAAACAAACACTCTCAGTTGCATTCCAGAATCCAAATTTGCAGGCCTGATATTCCCCTAAGCACAAATCCTAACACCTGGTGGGATTTTTCAGGGGACCAGAAACACAGCCTGTCTCTGGAATCCCTGTTTTGGGACAACCCTAAGATGTAAAATAGCACTCTCCCCTTCGCCAAGAAAGCCACCATAGTATAGGGAGCCGCTAGGATCCTTGAGAGGAAAAATCTCCCATGGATCCATGAGACCACACCTGCATTCCGAGGCCATCCTGGACACAAAAGCCAGATACACAAGCCTGTGCTACCACCTTCAAGGCAACTAATTTATAGTTCCAGACGAGCTGCCCTCCAGGTCTATGCATTGGGCCTGCGATCACCTCACACTAATCTTAACCCGAGTTTGTGCTTACAGACTTCTATCCCGAAACCATGGCTCATATTTCCTCCAGGATGGGGTCTCTGGAGCCACACCAAAGGACTGTGCCTGCCATCCCCAAGGAAAATGTGTCCGTCACATTTGCCTAAAACTTCGAGATAAGGAGAAACCTGCAAGGCCCCTGAGCCCACCCCAATACTGGAGGCCCCTCTGGACACAAATGTGCATTCTGAAATACGCTGATCACCTGAATCCAGGCAGATACCCAAGTCAGTGTTTCTCAGTCAGAAGATTGAACCTGACATGCTCCTATGACCTCATTATAACCCCTGATTAGGTTTTCAGGCATTTGTAATCAGAGACCTGTTCTGGAGTACCAACTTAAGATACAACATGTGGTCCCTGATCCCCACAACAGAACATCTCCTTTCTCTAGATGGAAGCCGTGCTCTTGGAACTGTGTCAAACCCTCAGGGTAGATGAATCCTACTTGGCCCGTAGCCACCAGCAGATTCTAAGATCTCACTGGTAACAAGCCAGCATTGTGAGCCATCTTCATGAGATTCCATGTCAACTACAGGCCTTGGTACTTCACCCCAGAGCCTTCAGAAAGAACCTGCCATGTTCCTCAGCTGCAATGTTCAGTGGAAGTGTGCTTTCCAGGCATCCATGTGGGAGTGCTCTGCTACCCAAACTTTCCACATGGGGGACTCTCGAGCAAACAAATCTGACTGCCCTGTCCTGTAGAAGGAAACCTGGCTGTTTGGAGCATCTCACAAGCTCAAGTGTGGGAAATCCTCTATGACCTCTTTTCAACTCCTCTCCATTTGTCGGTCATTATAGACACAAACTCCAGCTTGAGCAAACATCTGACGTCTGCGCTTACTCAGGTGCTGGATATTCGAATCAGCCGCTGCACACTGGAAATGCCATTCGCTTGTCACTGAATTTATTCATAGCTTGGGTTTACAATTCCATCCTCACCCTACTGGTCCACAAGCCCTCATGATAGGGAATTCTGCAGCCACAACACAGCATTCTACCTTCCCAATAGAAAGAAGAAGGGCCTGGTGAGTCTGCCCAGAAACTCCACATTATGATCAATCTACTTGTCCCTTGAGGGAACCCTGAATTATAGACAGCCCTGGCCCCTAGTGTTGTGTCTGACAGAGCCTAAGCCCCGACCTTGTGTCAGCCACCTAGAAGGCGGGGCCCATATCCCGCATGTTAGACTGGCCACGGAACAGAGCCGTCATCTTTACCCATCCTTGGTATTCAGGCATGTGTCCCCAGACCTTTCCTGGAATCCCTACCAATGAGGGAACCTGAATCACAATAGAGAAATCCTCATTCCCCATGGCAGGATTCCTGTAAGTTCGGAAGGGTGTCCAACACTCAGAGTGTTAGCCTACTGAATGGCCATTGAGACCACCCCCATTCCTGAGGGCCACCCTATGCAAAAGCTTGCATAGTGACCCTCAGCCTGAGCATGCTTTCAAACAAACGCTCTCAGTTGTATCTCCAGGACTTGCATTGGAGGCCTGGTAAGCCCCTATGCCCAAATCATAACCCTTGGTGGGTATTTCCAGGTGCCCAGAGCCAGAGCACTTCTCTGCAATCCCTGTTATGGGACACCCTTAATATGGAAAACAGAACTCTTTCCTCTCTGAGAAAGCCACCACATTATAAGGAGCCGCCAGGATACTTGAGAGGAAATATCACCCATGGACACCTGAGACCACACCTGCATTCTTAGTCCATCGTGGATACACAATCCAGATAAAAAAGCCTGTGCTACCTCCTTTGAGGCATGCGATTTACATTTCACACGGAGCTTCCCTCCAGGAGTATGCATTGGGCCTACAATCACTTTGCCACTAAACCTAACCCGCATTTGTGTTTGCAGACTTCCCTCCCAAAACCATGGCTCTCATGCCCTCCAGCATGGGGTCTCTGGAGCCACACCACAGGACTGTGCCCACCATTGCCAAGGAAACTGTGCCCATCAAATTGCCCTATCTTTCCAGATTAGGAGAAACCTGCAAGGCCCCTGAGCCCACCCCAATACTGGTTTCCACTCTGTACACAAATGCACAGTCTGGAACACCCTGATCACCTACATCTAGGCAGATATTGAAGTCAATGATACTGAGTCAGAGGATTGAACCTGACATTCCGTTAAGATTTTATTGGAACCCTAGATTAAATTTTCAGGAATCTATCCTCAGAGGCCTGTTCTGCAATACCAAATTATGATACATTTGGTCCGTTAGCCCCACATCAGAACATCTCTGGTCCGAGAAGGAAACCGTGCCCTTTGACCAGTGTCAAACCCTCAGGGTAGATGAATCCTACATGGTCCCTTAGCCACCAGCACACTGTAAGGTCTCCATGGTAACAAACCTGCATTATGACCCATCTTCATGAGACTTCATGTCAACTCCAGGCCTTGGTAATTCGCCCAAGAGCCACCAGAACGAATTGGCCATGTTTCTCAGCTGCAATTTTAATGGAGGTGTGCTTTTCAGGCATCCACGTGGGAGTGCTCTGCTACCCAAACTTTCCACATGGGGGACCCTGGAGCAAATAAACCAGACTCCCCCTGTGTGGTAGAAGGAAACTTTGCTGTTTGAAGCATCTCACAAGCCCCAGCATGTGAAATCCTCCATGGCCTCTTGACGCCACCCCTCCATTCATTGGTCATCATAGACATAAACTCCAGCATGAGGAAATGTCTGACTTTCACCTTTACTCAGGTGCTGGATATCTGGAATCAGACACTGCACAATGGAACTGCCTTTTGCTTGGCACTGAATTGAACCTTAGCTTGAGTTTACAATTCCATCCTCACCCTACTGGTCCCCAAGCCCGCTTGATAGGGAATTCTGGGGCCACAACGCAGCTTTTTGCCTTCCCCTTAGAAAGAAGAAGGGCATGGTGATTCTGCCCAGAAACTCTGCATGAGGATCAATCTGCTCAGCCCTTGAGGGATCCCTGATTCATACTCAGCCCTGACCACTAGTTCTGTTTCTGACAGAGCCTGAGTGCTCAATTCATGTCAGCTACTCAGAGAGTCAGGCATGTGAGACTGGCCATGTCTCAGGTCCCTCATCTCTACCCATCCTTGGTATTCAGGCATCTGTCCCCAGACATTTGCTAGAATACCTGCTAATGGGGGAACCTGAGGCACAATAGAGAATTCTTCCTTTTCCATGGCAGGAATCCTGGTAGTTGGGATGGGTGTCCTACATTAAAGTGGTAGCCAGCTGCATGGCCAAGGAGACAACTCCCACTCATAAGGGCTGCCCTAATCACATCAGGCATTGTGACACTCAGACTAGCATGCTTTCAAACAAACGCTCTCAGTTGTACCTCCAAGTCACACATTGTAGGCCTGGTACTCCCCTAGGCCCAAATCCTAATCCTGGTGGGATTTTCCAAGCACCCAGACTCACAGCCCTTCTCTGGAATCCCTTTTTGGGGAACATCTAAGATTGAAAACGGCACTCTCCAATTCAAACGAGAAAGCCACCATACTATTGGGAGCTTCCAGGATCCGTAGAGAGGAAAATACTCTCATGGAAACATTAGAACACACCTGCATTCCAAGGCTATCATGGACACACAATCCAGATACAAAAGCCAGTGCTAGTGCCTTCGAGGTACGTGATTTACAGTTCCTGACGATCTGCCCTCCAGGTCTATGCATTGGGCCTACGATCACCTCGCAACTCAACCTAATCCGAGTTTGTGATTGCAGACTTCTCTCCCAAAACCATGGCTTACATGCCCTCCACGATGGAGTCTCTGGAGCCACACCACAGGACTGTGCCTGCCACCCCCAAAGAAACCGTGCCCACAAATTTTCCTAAACCTTCAAGATTAGGAGAAACCTGCAAGGCCCCAGAGCCCACCCCAATATTGGAGGCCACTCTGTACACAAAGGCACAGTCAGAAACACCCTGATTGCCTACATATAGTCAGACACCGAAGTCAATGGTCCTGAGTCTGATGATTGAACCTGAAATTCCCCTTGGACTTCATTGGAACCCTAGATGAAGTTTTTAGGCATCTGTCCTCAGAGGCCTGTTCTGGAATTCCAACTTATGATACAACATTTGGTCCGTGAGCCCCACAACAGAATATCTCCGATACCCAGAAAAAACCGTGTTCTTCGACCGGTGTCAAACCATCAGGATAGACTAATCATACATGGCCCCTTAGCCACCAGCACATAGTAAGATTTCCGTGGTAACAAAACTGTATTGTCACCCAACTTCATTAGAAACCAGGCCTTGGTAATTTGCCCTAGAGCAACCAGAAAGAACCTGCCATGTTCCTTAGGTGCAATGGTCAATGTAGGTGTGCTTTCCAGTATCCACGTGCGAGTACTATGCTACCCAAACTTTGCACATGGGGGAACCTGGTGTAAACAAACCAGACCTCCCCTGTCCAGTAGAAGGAAACCTTATGTTTGGATCAACTCACAGGCCTCAGCGTGTAAACTGCTCCATGGCCTCTTGATGCCACCACTCCATTGGTCGGTCATCATAGACACAAACTCCAGTCTAAGCAAACATCTGACATGCACCCTTATCCCGGTGCTGGATGTCTTGAATAAACCACTGCACATTGGATCTGCCTTTCACTTGGCACTGAATTGAACCATAGCTTGTGTTTACAATTCCATCCCCACCTGACTGGTCCCTAAGCCCTCTTGATAGGGAAATCTGGGGCCACAACGCAGCATTCTGCCTTCCCCATCGAATGAAGAAATGCCTGGTGAGTCTGCCCTGAAAACCCACATGAGGATCAATCAGGTCGGCCCTCGAGTCAACACCGATTTATAGGCTGCCATGGCCACTAGTGCCGTGTCTGACAGAGCCTGAGCTCGACTGAGTTTCAGCCACTAGAGAGCAGGCCCCATATCTAGCATTTGGGATTGCCATGGCCCAAGTATGTCATCTCTACCCATCCTTGATATTCAGGCACCTGTCCCCAGACCTTGGCAGGGATCCCTGCCAATTAGGGAACTTGAAGCACAATAGAGAACTCTTCTTTCCCCATGGCAATAAACCTGGCTTTTGGGATGGGTGTTCTACCCTCAAAGGGGGAGCCAGTTACAACATCAATGACACCACACACACACTCCTGAGGACTACCCTTGGCACAAACAGGCATTGTGACCCTCACCCTGAGCATGCTTTCAAAAAATCCCTCTCAGATTCACCACAATGATCCCTCATTGCAGGCCTGGTATGTCTGTAGGTTCAAATCATAAAACTTGGTGGGATTTTCGAGGTGCCCAGACCCAGAGACCATCTCTGGAATTTTTGTTTTGCTGCACCCTTCAGATGGAAAACAGCACTCATCCCTTCCCCAAAAATGTCACCAAATTATGAGGAGCCACCAGGATCCATAGAGAGGCAATGTCTCCCATGGACCCATGAGAACACACCTGCATTCCGAGGCCATCCTGGACACACAATCCGGAGAGAAAAGCCTGTGCTACTGCCTTCTATTCACCCTAATTACAGTTCCAGATGAGCTGCTCTCAAGGTATATGCATTGGGCCTGTGATCACCTCGCCACTCACCCTAATTCAAATTTGTGTTTGCAGACTTATCTACCAAAACCATGGCACACATGCCCTCCAGGATGGGGTCTCTGGATCCACACTGCAGGACTGTCCCTGCCATCCACAAGGAAACTGTTTCCATCACAGTTGCCCAAACTGTCTAGATTAGGAGAAACCTACAAGGCCTCTGGGCCTACCCCAATTTCGGCGGCCGCTCTGAACACAAATGCACAGTCTGAAATACCCTGATCCCCTACATCCAGGAACACAGCCAAGTCAATGGTCCTGAGTCAGAATAATGAACCTAACATGCCCCTAGGACGTCATTGGAACCATTGATTCGGTTTTCAGACATGTGTCCTCAGAGGCCTGTTCTAGAATGCGAACTTATGATACAACATGTGGTGCCTGGGCCACACAACAGAACATCTCCTGTCCCCAGAAGGAAACCGTGCCCTACAATCTGTGCAAAATCCCAGAGTAGTAGATTCCTGCACAACTACTAAGCCACCAGCACATTCTAAGATGTACCTGGTAACAAACCAGCTGTGTGGCCCATCTGCAAGAGATTCCATGTCAAATCAAGGACTTGGTACTTTGCTACAGAGACACCAGAATAAAGCTGCCATGTTCTTCAGTTGCAATGGTCAATGAAGTTGAACATTCCAGGCATCCATGCGGTAGAGCTCTGCTACCCAAACTTTCCACATGGGGGACCCTGGAGCAAATAAACCACACTCCACCTGTCCAGTAGAACGAAACCTTGCTATTTGGAGCAGCTCATGAGTTTCAACGTGAAAATCCCTCCATGGCTTCTTGACGCCACCCCTCCATTTGTCAGACATCATAGACACAAACTCCAGTGTGAGCAAATATCCGACGTCCTCCCTTACTAAGGTGCTGGATATCTGGAAAAAGCTGCTGGACACAGGAACTGCCTTCCGCTTGGCAGTGAATTGAACTGTAGCTTGTGTTTACAATTCCTTCCTCACCCGACTGGTCCCCAAGCCTTCTTGATAGCGAATTATGGACACACAACACAGCATTCTGCCTTCCCGATAGAAACAAGTGCCTGGTGAGTCTGGCCAGAAACCCCACATGAGGATCAATCTGCTCGGCCCTATATCGGAGGGACCCTGATTTATAGGTTGCCCTGGCCACTAGTGCTGTGTCTGACAGAGCCTGAGCCCAGACCTAGTGTCAGTCACCAGAGTTTGAGCCCCACATCTAGCATTTGGGATTGCCATGGCTCAAGTATTTCATCTCTACCCATCCTTGGTATTCAGGCACCTGTCCCCAGACCTTTGCTGGAATCCCTGACAATGGGGCATCCTGAAGCACAATAGAGAACTCCTCCTTCTTCATATCAGGAAACTTGGCTGTTAGGATGGGTGTTCAACCCTGAAAGGGGGAGTCATTTACAAGTCCAGTGAGACCACACAAACTCCTCAGGGATGCCCTGGAGGCAAACAGGCCTTGTGACCCTCAGCCTGAGCATGCTTTCAAACAATCCTTCTCTGTTGCACCACCATGAACCCGCATTGCAGGCCTAATATGCCCCTAAGCCCAAATCCTAGCACATGTTGTGATGTCCCAGATGCCATGAACCAGAGCCCGTCTCTGGAATCCCTGTTTTGGGGCACCCATAAGGTGGAAAACATCACTCTCCCCTTCCCCGAAAAAGCCACCAAACTATGGAGAGCCACCAGGATCCATAGAGAGGAAAAGACTCCCATGGACCCATGAGACCACACCTGCATTCCAAGGCCATGCTGGACACACAATCCAAAGAGAAAAGCCTGTGCTACTGCCTTCCAGTCTCCCTAATTATAGTTCATGAAGAGCTTCCCTCCAGGTCTACGCATTGGGCCTGTGATCACCTCGCCACTCACCCTAATTTGTATTTGTGTTTGCAGACTTCTCTCCCAAAACCATGGCTCACATGCCCACCAGAATGTTATCTCTGAAGCCACACCACAGAACTCTGGCTGCCAACCCCAAGGACACTGTGCATATCAGATTTGCCCAAACCTTCCAAATTAGGAGAAACCTGTGTGGCCCCTGAGCCCACACCAATATTGCCGGCCACTCGGGATGGAAATGCGCAGTCTGAAACACCCTTATCACCTACATCCAGGGAAATAGCCAAGTCAATGATCGTGAGATAGACGATTGAACCTAAAATGCCCCTAGGCTCTCAATGGAACCCCATTAGGTTTTTAGGCATCTGTCCTCAGGGGCCTGTTCTGAAATACCAATCTATGACACATCATGTGGTCTCTGAGCCACACGACAGAACATCCCCTGTCCCCAGAAGAATACCATGCTCTTCGACCTGTGCCAAACCCTCAGGGTAGGAGAATCCTGCATGGCACCTTAGCAACCAGCACATTCTAAGTTCTCCCTGGTAACAAACAAGCATTGTGACCCATCTGCAAGAGATCCCATGTCAACTCAAGGCCTTGGCACTTTGTCCCAGAGCCACCAGAACGAATCTGCCATGTTCCTCAGCTGCAATTGTCAATGGAGGTGTGCTTTCCTGGCATCCATGCCGGAGAGCTCTTCTTCACAAACTTTCCACATGGGGAAACCTAGAGTAAACAAACCAGACTTCACCTACACTGTACAAAGAAATGTTACTTTTTGCAGCAGTTCACAGGCCTCAGCATGTGAACTCCTCCATGGCCTCTTTATACCACCCCTCCACTTGTCGGTCATCATAGACAAAAACTCTAGTGTGAGCAAGCATCTGACATCCACCCTTATTCCAGTGCTGGATGTCTCGAGTAAACTGCTACAAATTGGAACTGCCTTCTGCTTGGCACTGAATTGAACCATAGCTTTTTTTTACAATTCCACCCAAAACTGACTGGTCCCCAAGCTCTCGTGATTGGGAAACCTGGAGCCACAACACAGCATTCTGCCTTCCCTATTGAATGAACAAATGCCTGGGAATCTTCCCAAGAAACTCCACATGAGGATCAATCTGCTCCGCCCTCGAATCTACTCTGATATAAAGGCTGCCATGGCCACTAGCGCTGTGTCTGACAGAGCCTGAGCCCCGACCGAGTTTTAGGCCTCATATCTAGCATTTGGGATTGCTATGGCCCAAGTACGTCATCTCCACCCATCCTTGGTATTCAGGCACCTATCTCGAGACCTTGCTGGAAACCCTGCCAATGGGGCAACCTGAAGCAAAGAGGAACCTGACAGAAGAGAACTCATCCTTCCTCATGGCAGGACATTTGGCTGTTGGGTTGGGTGTCCAACTCTCTAAGAGGGAGCCAGATATATGACCAATGAGACCACTCCCACTCCTGAGGGCCGCCATGGGAGCAAACAGGCATAGTGAGACTCAGCCTGAGCAAGCTTTCAAACAATCCCTCTCAGTTGCACCATCATGATCCTGCATTGCAGGCCTCATACACCCCTAGGTGCAAATCCTAACCCTTGGTGGGAAGTCCCAGATGCCCAGAAAAAGAGCCTGTATCTGGAATCCCTGTTTTGGGGCACCCATAAGATGGAAAACAACACTCTTCCCTTCCCCAAAAAAGCCACCAAACTATGAGCTGCACAGATCCATAGAGAGGAAAAGTTTCCCATGGACCCATGAGACTATACCTGCATTCCAAGGCCATCCTGGACACACAATATAGAGAGAAAAGCCTGTGCTACTGCCTTCCAGTCACCCTAATTACTCCTGACAAGCTGCACTCCAGGTCTACTCATTGGGCCTGTGATCACCTTTCCACTAACCATAACCCACATTTGTGTTTGCAGACTTCTCTCCCAAAACCATGGCTCATATGCCCTCCAGGACAGGGTCTCTGGATCCACAACACATGACTGGGCCTGCCATCCCCAAGGAAACTGTGCCCGTCAAACCTGCCCAAACCTTCCAGTTTAGGAGAAACACGCAAGAGCCCTGAGCCCGACCCAATATTGTCGGCAGCACTGGACACAAATGCCAGTCTGAAACGCCCTGATCACCTACATCCAAGCAGACAGCCATTTCAATGTTCCTGGGTCAGAAGATTGTACCTGACATGCTCCTAGGACGTCATTGGAACACTAGATTAGGTTTTCAGGCATCTGTCCTCAGGGTCCTGTTCTGAAATACCAACTTAGGATACAACATGTGGTCCCTGAGCCACACAATAGAATATCTCCTGTCCCCAGTAGGAAACCATGCCCTTCGACCTGTGCCAAACCCTCAAGATTGGAGAATCCTGCACAGCACCTTAGACACCAGCACAAACTCTAGTTTGTGCATTGACCCATACCACAAGCTTTCCATCTGCTGGACAGTCGAGTCCTGTTGAATGGCTCCAGGATGTCCCATACGGAAAGACTGGAGAGCAGGATTCGAAGGATGGATGCCTGTACAGCATACCTCACATTCCCATTGGCTCTTTGTGACAAGACATGTTTGAACTACTGGCTCTGGGCGAGCTAACTAGGGTGCTGAATTGAAATGGACTCTCCTGCGGATGGGTCATAATGTGGGTTTGTGTGCATGGAGACCTTGGAATATGTTGGCAGCTCAGGGGCCATGAAGTATTCGCCTAACCGAAGGGTGTAATATTGCTCCAATTAAAAAGAGATCCCTATGTGGAGATGAGACAGGTTCTCTTTGGTGCCTCAGAAAAGCCCCAGATACTGGTCTTCAAACCAGTTCTCTGAGTAGAGACACCTGGAAACCAAAGCTAGGGTTCAGATTAGAGCCTAGATGCCTGTCCGTTTCAATCTTCTGTCTCTGGGGACACTGTCTGAGTATCTAAGTGAAGATAGTTGCTCAGCTGGTGTCAGAGTGCCCCTCTTAGTCCATGGCCGAGGCATGGCCTTGGAGACCTTATTGGATTCTCCTAATCTCTAGGGTTGTGGCCAATGGATTGGGTACAGTTTTCTTGGAGAGGACTGGCACAGTCCTTCAGTGTGTCTCCATAGGCCCTAGCCTGGAGGGTGTGTGGGTCCGGGCTGTGGGCACAGAAGTCTGAAAACACAAACTCGGCTTGGGTGTGGAGCCGAGAGCATGGCAGGATGGACCCACAGACCGTGAGAGGAGATCCTCAGCTTATGAAAGAAGGGCAAATGGGAGGCAGTCACGCAAGCTTTTGTCTTTGGATGTTTTGTCTCCCATAGCCGTGGAATGTAGGGGTGACCTCAGGGGCTATGGAAGAGTCTCCCTCTCTGAGGAGTTGGTCCAGCTCTTAAGATTTTGGGGACATTTTGTGGGAAGGGTGGAGTCCTGCTGTCTGGCTCAGGTGTTCTTCCAGGAGAGGGACTCCAGATCACAGTCCTGGGTTCGAGCAAATGAAATACTCGAGCTCTTGTGAAGATTGGGATCATAGGGGCTTGGCAAGCCCCATATGCGGGCTATTGGTCCAGGCCCTGAGAGACCTTACTTCGACATGGGGCCCTGCTGATGGTCCCAATGCGAGTTTGTACCCAAGGAGGCACTCAAGTTTAGGCTTGGCCTCAGGGGCCATGAAGGTTTCTCCTACACTGAAGGTATGACTCCATGCCAACAGCAAGCTTTCCAGCCATGGGGAAGGAGAAGATCTGATTTGTGCTTCAGTTACCCACGTTTGCCAGGATTTGATATAATATCTAGGGTCAGATGTCTGAAAACCCAGGTTGGGAAGAGATGACGGCATAAGGCCATGGCCTGTCTGATGTGCTTAGTGTGCAGCCAGCTGTTTCCTTGTCTGTCGGGACGTCAGGCTGTGTCAGTCAGAGCATTACTGACCAGGGTAGCCTTTCCAGTTAGGGTGCGGTCGAGGCCAGAGCAGGTTGGTTCTCGTTTGTGGTTTCTGGAGAGCCCCATAGGGCAACGTTTTTCTTCTGGTGGGCAGGCAGAAAACTGTGTTGTGGTTCTGGAATTCCCAGTCTGGAGGGCTTGTTTGCCAGGAGTGTGAAGAGGGAAGTCTGAAAACACAAGCTTTCGTTAGGTTTGGGGCCGAGGGCATGGCAGGCCCACTCTGCTAAGACTGAATCGAGATCTCCTGCATCTGAGGTCAGGGCAAGTATCAGACGTTGCCTCAGGTTGGAGTTTGTGTCCATTATGGCCCCTTCCTGAAGGGGGTGGGGGCGTCATGAGGCCAGGGAGGTTTCCCAACGCTGGGAGTTATGAGCTGCCCCAAACATCAAGGTTTCCTCTGTAGGACAGTCGAGTACTATGAGATGGTTCTAGGATGACCCCTACAGAAAGACTCGAGAGAAGGGGTCTAAGCATGATTGTCTGCAAATGCCACCTCACATTCCCACTGGCTGCTTGGGGCAAGGCAGGCTCAATCTGCAGGCTCTTGGGCGGGTTTCTCAGAGGGCTGAGTAGAAATGGACTCTCCTGAGGATGAGTCATACTGTGTGTTGGTGGCCATGGAGACCTTGAAATGTGGCGGGGGCTCAGGGACTCTGCAGGTTTCTCCAAACCGAAGGGTTTGACACAGCTCCAACAATGAAGCTTCCCATGTGGAGACGATAGTTGTTCTGTTTGGTGTCTCAGGAAAGCCCCAGATGCTGGTCTTCAAACCCAGGCCTCTGAGGAGTGACACCTGGAAACCAAAGCAAGAGTTCAGATTAGGGCCCAGGGGCCTGTCTGGTTCAATCTACTGTCTCTGCCGACATCTGTCTGTGTTTCTGCATGGAGGTAGTTGCTCAGCTTGTGTCAGGATGCCTTTGTCCAGAGAGGCTTATAGTAGTGGGATGTCCTCGGGGGCCTTGATGTTTCTCCTATTCTGTGGGGTTATGGGCAATGGAATGGGCATAGTCTCCTTGGAGAGAGCAGGACAGTCCTGTGGTGTGGCTCCAGAGGCCCCAGTCAGGCGGCTGTGTGGGCCAGGGCTGTGGGGACAGACATCCAAAAACACAAACTCGGCTGAGGTTTGGGGCTGAGGTTATGGCAGGAGTGATCTACAGTCCGTGAGGGGAGCTCATTGTGATTAGAAAGTAAGGCGAGTGAGAGGCGGTCGTTCAGGCTTATGTCTCTGGATGTTGTATTCATGATGGTCATTTAATGTAAGCATGGTCTCATGGGCCATGGAAGTCTCCCTCTCTGGTGATTTGTCCGGCTCCCAAGAGATTGGGGTCATTTTGTGGGAAGGGAGGAGTCCTGTTTTCTGCCTCATGTGTCCCCACAATAGAGGGATTCTAGAGCAGAGCACTGAGTACATACAACTGGAATACCCACCCTCTGGTTAGGCCTGGGGTCCTATGGGCATGGCAAGCCCATATGCAGATTCTTGGTCCAGCCACTGAGAGACGTTACTTGAATAGTGGACTCATGCTGAGGGTCACAATGTGTGTTTGTGCCCAAGGTGGTCCTCAATATTGGGCGGGACTTCATTGAGCTTGCAGGTTTCTCCTACAGTGAACCTTGGACATGCCAACCTCAGGGTTTCTTGCCATGGGAAGGAGGAGTTTTGATTTCTGCATCACGTTCACCTCTGGGCACTAATTGGAGATAAGGTCTAGGTTCTGAAGCCTGAAAACCGAGGTTTGGAAGAGATGACGACCTAAGGCCATGGCGGGTCCGATGTGTTCAGTTTGGGGCCAGCTTTCTAGGTGTCGTTCAGGAGGTCTGCACTCAGGCTGTGCCAGACAGGGCATTCGTGCCCAGATACGCTGTATAATTGGGGTACAGTTGAGTGGCATGCAGAAGATAATTATTTGGGGTTTCTCCGTAGCCCCATAAGGCAAAGTCTTTCTTCTGGAGGGCAGGCAGAGTGCTGCATTCTGGCTCCGGAACTGCCAAACTGGAGGCCTTGCGGCCAGGAATGCAAGGATGTAAGTCTGAGAACTGAAGCTTTGCTTTGGTTTCAGGGCGAGGAAATGGCAGGCACACTCTGCAGAGCTGAATTTAGATTTCATGCATCTGAGGTCAGGGCGAGGTTCATATATTGGCTCAGGTTGGAGTTTCTGTCCATGATGGCCCCTTCATGAAGGGGGGTCATCACACCGCCATTGGTGTTTTCCCATGATGGCAGTAGTGAGATGCTCCAAACCACAAGGATTTTCTGCGGGTCAATTGAAACCTGTTGGATGGCTCCAGGACATCCCATATGGAACAATTGCAGAGCAGGGTTCTAAGGATGGATGCCTGGGCATCCGGCCTTGCATTCCAATTGTCTCCTAGCGAAACGGCACGTTTGATTGCTGCCTATGATGTAGCAGCCGAGGGGGCTGAGTTGAAATGCATTCTCCTGAGGATCGGTCATAATGTGGGATTGTGTCCATGGAGACCTTGGAATGGGGCAGTGGCACCAGGGCTCTGAAGGATGCTCCTAACCAGAGGTTTTGACACAGCTCCAAGAAGCATTTTTCCCATGGGGAAACAAGATTTGTTCTCATTGGTGCTTCAGTAACCCCCAATATGCTGGTATTGGAAACCAGAACTCTGAGGAGAGATGCCTGGAAACCAAGGCAATGGATCTGATTAGGGCCTGGGGCCTGTCTGGTTTAATCTTCTTCTCTCGGTTCATCTGTCTATGGGATTGAGTGGAGGTAGTTCCTCAGCTGGTGTCAGATTGCCCCTATTTGTCCTGGGCAGTCTACACTATTGGGATGGCCACTTTGACTTTGGAGGTTTCTCCTAATTTGCAAGTTTGTGGCCAATGAAATGGGCAGAATTCCTTTGGGGAGGGAAGGCACAATCCTGAGGTGTGGCTCTAGGGGCTCAAGCATGGAGGGTGTGTGGGTCAGAGCTGTGGGGACAGAAGTCTGAAAACAGAAACTCGTCTTAGGTTTGGGGACATAGGTATGGGAGGCCCGATCTACAGACCTTGAGGAGAACTCTTCAGGATATGAACAAAGAGTGAGTGTGAGGCACTTGCTCAGGCTTTTGACTCTGGATTTTGTGTCACTGATGGCCGTGGAATGTAGGGGCGTCCTCATGGACCATGGGTGAGACTTCCTCTATGGGGATTTGGATGATCCCAATATTTTGGGGTCATTCCGTGGGATGGGAGGAGTCCATTCTGTTTTTTTTTTTTTTTTTTTTACCTCAGGTGTGCCACTAAAGAGGGATTCCAGAGCAGATCCCTGGGAAGGGGCGACTGGACAACCCGAACTCTGTATAAGATTGGGGGCCTAAGGGCATGGCAATCCCCATATGGGGTACCTTGGTCCAGCCACTGAGAGGTCTTACTTGAGTACAGTGCTCACACTGAGGGTCACAATGCATGTTTGTGCCCAATGTAGGCATCAAGCATGGGCGGGGACTCATGGGCCATGCTTGATTCTCCTACACTGAACTTTGGACAACATACGAACCACAAGGTTTCTTTCCATGGGGAAGGAGGAATTCTGATTTCTGCATCATGTTCACCCCTGGGCAGTGACTGGAGATAAGATCTAAGTTCTGAATCCAGAAAATCGAGGTTGGGATGAGATGATAACCTAAGGTCATGGAGGGTCCGATGTGCTCAGTGTGCGGTCAGCTTTCTGGGTGTTGTTCAGGAGGTATGGATTCAGGCTGTGTCAGACAGTGCATTAGTGCCCAGGTTAGAATGTATAATTTGGGTACAGTTGAGTTCCATGTAGGTTCATCCTCATTTATTGTGTCAGGGAAGCTCACTGGGGCAACATTTTTCTTCTGGTGGGCAGGCAGAGTGCAGCATTGTGGGTCCAGAATTGCCAAACTTGAGGGCGTCGGGACCAGGAGTGTGAGGACGTAAGTCTGAGATCATAAGCTAGACTTAAGTTTCAGGGCGAGGGCACGGCAGGCACCCTCTGCAGATCCGAATCAAAATCTCATTCATCTGAAGTCAGGACGAGGATCAGACTTAGGCGCAGGTTGGAGTTTCTGTCCATGATGGCCCCTTCATCAAAGGGGTGGAATCTCGAGGCCATGGAGGTTTTCCCACGTTGGGAGTTGTGGGATGCTCCAAACTGCAAGGATTCCTTCTGCGGGAAAATTGAGAACTGTTGGATGGCTCCAGGACATCCCATATGGAATGACTCCAGAGCCGGGTTCTAAGGATGGATGCCTGAGCAGACTGCCTCTTACACCAATTGTCTCCCTGCCACAAGACAGGTACGATCTGATGGCTATGCAGGAGCAATCGTGGGAGCTGAGTTGAAATGGACTCTCCTGAAGATGGGTCTTAATGTGTGTTTGTGTCCATGAGGACGTTGGAATGGGGTGGTGGCCCCAGGGCTCTAAAGGATTCTAACCGGAGATTTTGAAACAACTCGAAAGAGCAAGTTTTCCATGTGGAGACAAGATTTGTTCTAATTGGTGCCTCAGGAAACCCACATATGCTGGTATTAGAACCAGGCCTCTGAGGAGAGATACATAGAAACCACAGCAATGCATCCAATTAGGTCCTAGGAGCCTCTCTGGTTCAATCTTCTCTGTCGACATCTGTCTATTTTATGAAATGGAGGTAGTTGCTCAGCTGGTGTCAGACCGCTCCTGTTTGTCCGGGTGGCCTACACTATAGGGATGGCCTCGGGGACTTTGGAGGTTTCTCCTAAATTGTATGATTATGGACAATGGCATGGGCAGAATTCCTGTGGAGTGGGCAGGCACAGACCTGATGTGTGGCTCCAAGGGCCCAGCCTTGAGGGTGTGTGGGCAAGGACTGTGGGGACAGATGTCTGAAAACACAAACTCAGCTTAGCTTTGGGGACGTAGGTATGGCAGTTCCGATTTACAGACTATGAGGAGAACTTTTTGGGATATGAATAAAGGGTGAAAGTGTGACACTTGTCAGGCTTTTGCCCCTGGATTTTGTGTCAATGATGGCTGTGGAATGTCGAGGAGTCCTCATGGGCCATGGAAGAGTCTTTCTCTCTGTGGATTTGGCCAGATCCCAATTGTTTTGGGTTAATCTGTGGGATTTAGTTTTGTTAACTAAGGTGTCCCACCAAAAGAGGGATTCCAGAGCAGAACCCTGGACAACAAGAAATCTAACTAAAAATACAGGCCTAGGTGCATGGCAAGCCCAATATGCCTTCTAATGGTCCAGCCACTGAGAGGCCTTCATTGAGGACAGAACTCATGCTGAGGGTCACAATGCGTGTTTATGCCCTCGTGGTACTCAAGCATGGGTGGGGACTCATGGTGCATGCTTGTTTCTCCTACACTGAATGATAGTCAACATGTCAACCACATGAGTTCTTGGCATGGGGAAGTATTAATTCTGATTTCTGCATGTCATTCACCCCTGGGCAGTGATTGGAGATAAGGTCTAGGTTGTGAAGTCTGAAAACCGAGGTTGGGAAGAGATGACGACCTAAGACCATGTTGGGTCCGATATGCTCAGCGTGGAGCCAGCTGTCTGGGTGCTGGTCGGGAGGTCCAAGCTTGGGCTGTGTCAGACAGGGCATTAGTGCCCAGGGTAGATTGTATAATTGGGGTACAACTGAGTGCCGTGCAGGTTGATCTTTATTTGGTATTTCTGGTTAGCCCCAAGGGCAATGTTTTTCTTCTGGAGAACAGGCAGAGTGCTGCATTGTGGCTCCGGAATTTCCAAAGTGGATGCCTTGTGGACGGGGAGTGTGAGGACGGAAGTCTGAGAACACATGTTAGGCGTAGGTTCTGGGCGAGGGCACGGCAGGCACCCTCTGCAGATCTGAATCGGGATATCATGAATCTGAAGTCAGGGCGAGGTTCAAACCTAGGCTTAGGTTTGAATTTCTGTCCATTCTGGCCACTTTATGAAGGAGAAAGCATCTCCAGTCCATGGAGGTTTACCCACAATGGAAGTTGTGAGATGCTCCAAACAACAAAGATTCCTTCTGATCAACAATTGAGACCTTTTGTATCACTCCAGTACATACCATACAGAATGACACCAGAGCAGGGATCTTAGGATGGATGCATGGGAAGCCCGCCTCACATTGCAGTTGTCTCCTAGCAAATAGACAGGTTTGATATGCTGCCTCTGTCAGAGCAACCAAGGGGTTGAGTTGAAATGGACTCTCCTGAGGATGGATGCTAATGTGGGTTTGTGACCATGGAGACCTTGGAATGGGGCGTTGGTGCATGGGCCCTGAAGGATTCTCCTAACCGGAGGTTTTGAGACATCTCCAAAGGACAAGTTTCCCATGTGGAGACGAGATTTGTTCTAATTCGTGCCTCAGGAAACCCCCATATACTGTTATTGGAATATAGGCCTCTGAAGAGAGATAACTGGAAACCAAAGCAATGGCTCCGTTTAGAGCCTAGGGGCCTGTCCGGTTGAATCTTCTTCTCTGTGTACATCCATCTAAGGTATTAGTGGAGTTAGATGCTCAGCTGGTGTCAGATGGCCCTTGTTTGTCCCAGGCGGCCTACACTATTGTGAAGGCCTTGGGGACTTTGGAGGTTTCTCCTAATTTTATGATTATGGACAATGGAATGGGCAGAATTCCCGTGGAGAGGGAAGGCACAGTTTTGATGTGGCTCCAGGTGCCCCAGCCTGCAGGGTGTGTGCCTCAGGACTGTGGAGACAGAAGTCTAAAACACAAACTCAGTTTAGGTTTAGGGACGTAGGTATGGCAGGCCCGATCTACAGACCGTGAGGAGAATTCTTCCAGATATGAAGAAAGAGAGATTGTGAGGCACTTGTTCAGGCTTTTGTTTCTGGATTTTGTGTCAACGATGGGCGTGGAATGTCAGGGAGGCCTCATGGGCCATGGACAAGTCTTCCGCTCTGTGGATTTGGCCCGATTCCAATTGTTTTGGGTCAAACTGTGGGATGGGAGGAGTCCTTTCAGTTTTGTTACCTCAGGTGTCCCACCAAAAGAGGGATTCCAAAGCCGAGCCCTGGGGAGGGGAGACTGTACAACCAGAAATCTGGTTAAAAATTGGGTCCTAGGGGCATGACAAGCCCAATATGCTGTCTTTTGGTCCAGCCACTGAGAGGCCTTTCTTGAGAACTGGGCTTACGTTGAGGGTCAGAATGCATGTTTGTGAACGACTTGGTCCTCAAGCATCTGCAGGGCCTCATGGGCCACACTGGTTTCAACTACATTTTACGTTGGACAACATGCCAACCACAAGGTTTCTTGCCATGGGGAAGGAGTTCTGATTCCTGCATCATGTTCAACCCTGGGTGGTGACTGGAGATAAGGTTTAGGTTCTGAAGCCTGAAAACCGAGGTTGGAAAGAGATGATGACCTAAGGCCATGGCGGGTCTGATGTGCTCAGTGTGTGGCTAGCTGGGTGGGTGCGAGCCAGGAGGTTCAGTCTCAGGCTGTGCCAGAAAGGGCAGTAGTGCCCAGGGCAGCCTGTATAATTGGGGTCCAGTCAAGTGGCATGCAGGTTGATCCTCATTTGGGGAATCTGGGTAGCCCCAGAGGGCAATGTTTTTCTTCCGGAAAGCAGGCAGAGTGCTGCCTTGTAGTTCTGGAATTGCCAAACTGGAGGGCTTGTGGGCCAGGAATGTGAGGATGGAAGTTGAGAACACAAACTAGACTTACGTTTCTGGGCAAGGGCACGGCAGACACACTCTGCAGAGCTGAATCAAGATGTCCTGCATCTGAAGTCAGGGCGAGGATCAGACGATCGATCAGGTTGGAGCTTCTGTCCCTGATGGCCCCTTCATGAAGCACAGGGGGCAGGATCACGAGGCCATGGAGGTTTGCCCACGATGGGAGTTGTGAGATGCTCCAAACAGTATAGATTCTTCTGCGGGACTATTGAGACCTGTTGGTTGGCTCCAGGACTTCCCATACAGCATAATTCTGAGAATGGTTCTAAGTATGGATGTCTGGGAAGCCTGCCTCTCATTCCAATCATCTCCTAGCGACAAGACGGGTTAGATCTGCTGGATCAGGGGGAGCAACTTAGGGGGCTGAGTTGAAATGGACTCTCCTGTGGATGGGTCCTAATGTGGGTGTGTCTCCATGGAGACCTTGGAATGAGGCGCTGGCACCGGGAACCTGAAATGTCCTTCTAACCAGAGGCTTTGAGAGAGCTCCAACATGCAAGTTTCCCATGTGTAGATTTGTTCTGATGGGTGCCTCAGGAGAAGCCCTCAGCTGGTATTGGAAACCAGGCTTTTGAGGAGACATGCCTGTAAACCAAAGCTATGGATCCCATTATGGCCTGGGGTCCTGTCTGGTCAATCTTCTTCTCTGGGGACATCCATCTATGGTATGAGTGGAGGTAGATGCTCAGCTGGTGTCAGACGGCAATTTTTTGTCCCGGACAACCTACACCATTGGTATGGCCTCAGGGAATTTGGAGGTTTCTCCTAATTTGTACGGTTTTGGATAATGGAATGGGCAGAATTCCCATGGATTGGTTAGGCACAGTCCTAATGTGTGGTTCCAGGGGCCCAGCCTGGAGGGTGTGTGGCCCAGGACTTTGAGGACAGAACTCAAAAAACACAAACTCAGCTTAGGTTTGGGAACGTAGGTATGGCACGGCCGAACTACAAATCATGAGAAGAACTCTTCAGGATATGAAGAAAGAGCGAGTCTGAGGCGCTTGGTTAGGCTTTTGTCTCTGGATTTTGTATCAGCGATGTACACCCCTGGGGATGGGTCCTAATGTGCTTTTGTGTCTATGGAGACCTTGGAATGAAGCGGTGGCACTGGGTCCCTTATGGGTTCTTCTAAACAGAGACTTTGACACAGCTCCACCGTGCAAGTTTCCCATATGTAGATGAGATTTGTTCTGATGGGTGAGTCAAGAAACAGCCATATGCTGGTATTGAAATCCAGGCCTCTGAGGAGACATGCCTGGAAACCATAGCAATGGATCCGATTAGTGCCTAGTGGTCTGTTCATTCCTTTTTTCCTCTGGGGACATCAGTCTATGCGTCTGAGTGCAGGTAGGTGCTCTGATGTGCTCAGATTGCTCCTGTTTGTCCTGGGAAGCCACCACTATTGGGATGGCCTCAGGAACTTTGGAGGTTTATCCTATTAGTAGGATTGTGGCCATTGGAATGGGTACACACAATTCCCTTGGAGAGGGCAAGTACAGTCCTCAGGTTTGGCTCCAAGGGCCTGAGCCTTTGGGGTGTGTAGGCCAGGGCTGTTTGGACAGTTGTCTGAAAACACAACCTCGGCTTATGTTTCGGGTCATAGGTATGGCAGGACTGATCTACAGAACATGAGAAGAACTCTTCGGGATATGAAAAAAGGGCGAGTGTGAGGCTCTTGCTCAAGTTTATCTCTGGATATCGTGTGACTCATGGTCGTGAAATTTCCGGGTGACTTCATGGGAAATGGACGAGTCTTACTCTTTAGAAGGTTGGCCTCGTCCAAAGAGTTTGGTGTGTTTATGCCCTCATCGCACTTGAGAATGGGCTGGGCCTCAGGGTGAATGCTGGTTTCTCCTACACTGAACGTTGGACAACATGCCAACCACAAGGTTTCTTGCCATGGGTAAGGAGGAGTTCTGATTTCTACATACCATCACCCCTGGGCAGTGATTGGAGAAAAGGTAGGTTCTGAAGCCTGAAAACTGAGGTATGGAAGAGATGATGTCCGAGGGCCATGGCTGGTCTGTTGTGCTCAGTGTGAGGTCAGCTGTCTGTGTGTTAGTCAGGAGGTCCGGGCTCAGGTGTGTCAGACCGTGCATTAGTGCACAGCTTAGAGTATATAATTTACGTACAGTCAAGTGGCGTGTAGGTTTATCCTCATATGATGTGCCTGGGCAGCTCATGAGGCAATATTTTTTTTCTAGAGGGCAGGCAGAGTGCTGCACAGTGGGTTCGGAATTGCCAAACTTGAGGTCTTCTGGGCCAGGAGTGTGAGGACGGAAGTCTGAGAAGACAAGCTAGACTTGGGTTTCAGGTCGAGGGCACAGCAGGTACCTCGGCAGATCTGAACCAATATCTCATGCATCTGAATTCAGGGCGAGGATCAGACATTGGCTCTGGTTGGAGTTTCTGTACATGACGGCTCATTCATGAAGGGAGTGGAATCTCTAGTCCATGGAAGTTTCCCCACGTTGGGAGTTGTGAGATGGCCCTTCAAAGATTCCTTCTGCGGGACAATTGAGACCTGTTGGACAGCTCCAGGACATCACATATGGAATGACTCGAGAGCACCATTCGAGGATGAATGCCTGGGAAGCCCGCCTCGCATTCCAATTTTCTATTAGCAACAAGACAGTATAGATCTGATGGAATTTTCTTCTAGCAACAAGACAGTATAGATCTGATGGCTCAGCAGGTGTTACCGGGGTGGCTGAGTTGAAATGGACTTTCCGGAGGATGGGTCCTAAAGTTTGTTTGTGTCCCTGAGGGCCTTGGAATGGGGCGGTGGCACCGGCACCCTGAAGTATTCTCCTAAGCCTTTGACATAGCTCCCATGCACAAGTTTCCTTGTGGAGACGAGATTTGTTCTGATGGGTGCCTCAGGAGAAGCCCTATGCTGGTATTGGAATCCAGGCTTTTGAGGAGACATGCCTGTAAACCAAAGCTATGGATCCCATTATGTCCTAGGGTCCTGCCTGGTTCAATCTTCTTCTCTGGGGACATCCATCTATGGTATGAGTGGAGGTTGATGCTCAGCTGGTGTCAGACGGCCCTTGTTTGTCCGGGACAACCTACACCATTGAGATGGCCTCAGGGACTATGGAGGGTTCTCCTAATTTGAACGGTTTGAGACAATGGCATGGGCAGAATTCCCATGGATTGTGTAGGCACAGTACTAATGTGTGGCTCCAGGGACTCAGTCTGGAGGGTATGTGGCCCAGGAATTTGAGGACAGAAAACAAAAAACACAAACTCATCTTAGGTTTGGGAACGTAGGTATGGCAAGCCCGACCTACAAACCAGGAGAAGAACTCTTCAGGATATGAAGAAAGAGCGAGTCTGAGGCGCTTGCTCAGGCTTTTGTCTCTGGATTTTGTATCAGCGATGGCCGAGGAATGTCGGGGAGGCCTCCTGGGCCATGGACGAATCTTCCTCTCTGTGGATCTGGTCCGATCCTAATTCTTTTTCGTGAATCTGTGGGATGGGAGGACTCCTTTAAGGTTTGTTACCTGAGGTGTCCCACCAAAAGAGGAATTCCAAAGCAGAGCCCTGGGACAGAGTGAAGGGACAACCCGAACTATGGTTAAAAATTGGGGTCTAGGGGCATGGCAAGCCCAATATGCTGTTTCTTCATGCAGCCACTGAGAGGCCTTGCCTGAGGACCGGGCTCAGGCTGAGGGTCACAATGTGGGTTTGAGACCAATGTAGCCCTCAAGCATGGGCTGGGTCTCATGTGCCACACTGGTTTCAACTACACTGAACGTTGGACATCATGCCAACCACGAGGTTTCTTGCCAAGGGAACGAGTTCTGATTTCTGCAACATTTTCAAACCTGGGCAGTGATTAGAGATAAGGTCTAGGTACTGAAGCCTGAAAACCGAGGTTGGGAAGAGATGACGAACTAAGGCCATGGCGGTTCCAATGTGCCTAGTGTGCGGCCAGCTGTCTGGGTGGGGCCAGGAGGTCCAGCTCAGGCTGTGTCAGAGAAGGCAATGATGCCCAGATCAGCCTATATATTTGGTGTACAGCCAAATGGCGTGCAGGTTGATCTTCATTTGGGGTTTCTAGGTAGCCCCAGAGGGCAATGTTTCTCTTGGAGGGCCCACAGAGTGCTGCATTGTACTTCCGGATTGCCAAACTGGAGGGCTTGTGGGCCGGTAGTCTGAGGACGGAACTCTGAGAACACAAGCTAGGCTTAGGTTTTATGGGTGAGGACATGGCAGGCACAATCTACAGACCTGAATCGAGATCTCGTGCACCTGAAGTCAGGTTGAGCATCAGACGATGCCTCAGGTTTGACTTTCTGTCCCTGATGGCCCCTTCATAAAGGGGGGGAATCACGAGGCCGTGGGGGTTTTCCCACCATGGGAGTTGTGAGAAGCTCCAAACTGCAAAGATTCTACTGTGGGCAATTGAGACCAGTTGGTTGGCTCCAGGCCAACGATTCTGAGCAGGGTTCTAAGGATGGAAGGCTGGGTAGCCCACCTCGCATTCCAATATTCTCCTAGCTACAAGATAGGCTAGATCTGTTGGATCTCGGGGAGCAACCGAGGAGGCTGAGTTTAAATGGACTCTCCTGTGGATGGGTCCTAATATGTTTTTGTGTCTATGGAGACTGTGGCATTAAGCGGTGGCACTAGGGCCCTGAAGGCTTCTCCTAAACAGAGGTTTGACACAGCTCCACCATGCAAGTTTCCCATGTGTAGAGGAGATTTGTTCTGATGGGTGAGTCAAGAAACAGCCATATTCTGGTATTGAAATCCAGGCCTCTGAGGAGAGATGCCTGGAAACCAAAGCAATGAATCCGATTAGTGCCTAGGGGCCTGTTGGTTTCTTTTTAGCTCGGGCGACATCTATCTATGGGTCAGAGTGCAGGTAGGTGCTCAGATGAACTCAGATTGCCCGTGTTTGTCCTTGGAAGCCAACACTATGGGATGGCCTCAGGGAATTTAAAGGTTTATACTTTTAGTTGCGTTGTCGCCATTGGAATGGGCTCACACAATTCCCTTGCGAGGGCAAGAACAGTCCTCAGGTTTGGCTTCAGGGGCCTGAGCCTATAGGGTGTGTAAGCCAGGGCTGTTTGGACAGTTGTCTGAAAACACAAACTCGACTTCTGTTTCGGGTCATAGGTAGGGCAGGACTGATCTACAGACCATGAGGAGAACATTTCGGTATATGAAAAAAAAGCGAGTGTGAGGCTATTGCTCATGTTTTTGTCTCTGCATATCATGTCACTCATGGTCGTGAAATTTCCGGGTGACTTCATGGGAAATGGACGAGTCTTACTCTCTGGGGATTTGGCCCCTTCCAAAGAGGTTGTGGTCATTCTGTGGGATGGAAGAAGTCGTTTTTTTTGTTGTTGTTGATTTGTTTTGTTTCATTTTTTAACCTCCGTTGTCCCACCAAATGAGGAATTCCAGAGTAGAGCTCTGGGGAGGGGTGACTGGACAACCAGAAATCTGGTTAAAAATTGGGGCCTAGGGCTATGTCAAGCCCATTATGACATCTAGTGATCCAGGCTCTGAGAGGAATTACTAGAGGACAGGACTCACACTGAGGGTCACAATGCATATTTATGCCCTCGTCGCACTCAAGAATAGGCGGGCCTCAGGGTGAATGCTAGTTTCTCCTACAATGAACGTTGGACAACATGCCAACCACAAGGTTTCTTGCCATGTGTAAGGAGAAGTTCTGATTTCTGCATCACACTCACCCCTGGGCAGTGATTGGAGATAAAGTCTAGTTTCTGAGGCCTGAAAACTGAGGTAGGGAAGAGATGATGACCTAAGGCCATGGCAGGTCTGATGTGCTCAGTGTGCGGTCAGCTGTCTGGGTGTTGGTCAGGAAGTCCGGGCTCAGGTTGTGTCAGACAGTGCATTAGTGCCCAGGGGCAAAGTCGAGTACCGTGTAGGTTTATCTTCATATAAGGTGCCTTGGCAGCTCTTTAGGCAATATTTTTTTTCCAGAAAGCAGGCCATGTGCTGCATTGTGGGACCGGATTTACCAATCATGAAGGCTTTGAGGCCAGGAGAGTGAGGTCGGAATTCTGAGAACAAAAGCTATACTTGGGCTCAGGGCAAGGGCACGGCAGGTACCCCCTGCGGATCTGAACCAATATCTCATCCATTTCAAGTCAGGGAGAGAATTAGACTTTGGCTTAGGTTGGAGTGTCTGTGCCTGACGGCTCCTTCATGAAGGGAGCGGGAATCTCGTGTCCATGGAGTTTTTCCCACGTGGGAGTTGTGGGTTGCCCCCTTCAAGAATTCCTTCTGCAGGACAATTGAGACCTTTGGGCAGCTCCAGGACATCCCATATGGAATGACTCCAGAGCACCGTTCGAGGGAGGATGCCTGGGAAGCCAGCCTCGAATTCCAATTGTCTCCTAGCAACAAGCCAGTTTAGATCTGATGGCTCTGCGGGAGCAACCGGGGTGGCTGACTTGATATGGACTTTCCTGAGGATGAGTCCTAATGTGTGTTTGTGTCCATGGGGCCTTGGAATGGGGCCGTGGCACCAGGACCCTGAAGTATTCTCCTAAGCTTTTGACATAGCTCGATGCACATGTTTCCTTGTGGAGACGAGATTTGTTCTGATTGCTGCCTCAGGAAAACCCCTATGCTGGTATTGGAATCCAGGCTTTTGAGGAGACATGCCTGTAACCAAAGCAATGGATCCGATATGGCCAGGGTCCTGTCTGGTTCAATCTTCTTCTCTGCAGACATCCATCTATGGTATGAGTGGAGGTTGATGCTCAGCTGCTATCAGACCGCGCTTGTTTGTCACGGGAGACCTGCACTATTGGGATGGCCTCAGGGATTTGGAGGGTTCTCCTAATTTTACGGTTTTGGTCAATGGAATGGGCAGAGTTCCCATGGATTGGGTAGGCACAGTCCTTATGTGTGGCTCCAGGGACCGCAGCGTGGAGGGTGTGTGGCCCAGGACTTTGAGGACAGAAGTCTGAAAACATAAACTCAGCTTAGGTTTGGAGACATAGGTATGGCAGGCCCGATCTATAAACCATGAGAAGAACTCTTCAGGATATGAAGAAAGAGCGAGTCTGAGGTGCTTGTTCAGTCTTTTGTCTCTAGATTCGGTATCAGCGATGGCCGTGGATTGTCTGGGAAACCTCATGGGCCATTGACGAATCTTCCTCTCTGTGGAATTGGCCCGATCCCAATTCTTTTTCGTCAATCTGTGGAATGGGAGGTCTCCTTTCAGGTTGGTTACCTTAGGTGTCCCGCCAAAAGAGGAATTCCAAAGAAGAGCCCTGTGGAAAAGCGAAGGGACAACCCGAACTATGGGTAAAATTTGGGGCCTAGGGGCATGGCAAGCTCAATATGCTGTCTCTTCATCCAGCCACTGAGAGGCCTTACCTGAGGACTGGGATCAGGCTGAGGGTCACAATGTGTGTTTGTGACCAATGTGGCCCATAAACATGGGCGGGGCCCCATGGGCCACACTGGTTTCAACTACACTGAACATTGGAAAACATGCCAACCACATGGTTTCTAACCACGGGGAAGGAGTTGTTATTTCTGCATCACTTACAAGCCTGGGCAGTGATTGGAGATAAGGTCTAGGTTCTGAAACTTGAGAATCGAGGTTGGGAAGAGATGACGACCTAAGGACATGGCTCGTCCGGCGTGCTCAGTGTTCGACCAGCTTTCTGGGTGGGGCCAGGAAGTCCAGGCTCAGGCTGTGTAGAAGGGCAATAGTGCCCAGGTCAGCCTATATATTTGGGGTACAGTCGAATGGCGTGCAGGTTGATCCTCATTTGGAGTTTCTGGGTAGCCCCACAGGGCAATGTTTTTCTTCCTGAAGGCTGGAAGAGTGCTGCATTATAGTTCTGGTTTGCAAACTGGAGGCTTGTGGGCCAGTAGTCTGAAGACGGAAATCTGAGAACACAAGCTAGGCTTAGGTTTCTGGGTGAGGACAAGGCAGGAACAATCTACAGACCTGAATCGAGATCTCGTGCTTCTGAAGTCAGGGCGAGGATCAGAAGATCGCTCAGGTTGGTGTTTCTGTCCCTGATGGCCCCTTCATGAAGGGGCGGGGGGGTCAAGAGGCCGTGGGGGTTTTCCCACGATGTTAGTTGTGAGAAGCTCCAAACTGCAAAGATTCTTGTGCAGGACAATTGAGACATGTTGGTTGGCTCCAGGCCAACGATTCCGAGCAGGGTTCTAAGGATGGATGCCTGGGTAGCCCACCTTGCATTCCAATTGTGTCCTAGCAACAAGACAGGTTATATCTGCTGGATCTGGGCGAGCAATCTGGATCTGAGTTGAAATGGACTCTCCTGTGGATGGATCCTAATATGTTTTTGTGTCTATGGAGACCTTGGAATGAAGCGGTGGCACTGGGGTCCTGAAGGGTTTTTTCAAACAGAGGCTTTGACACAGCTCCAACGTGCAAGTTTCCCATATGTAGATGAGATTTTTTATGACGGATGAGTCAGGAAACAGCCATATGCTGGTATTGAAATCCAGGCCTCTGAGGAGAGATGACTGGATACCACAACAATGAATCTGAATAGTGCCTAGGGGCCTGTTCGTACCTTTTTACCTCTGGGAACATTAGTCTATGCGTCTGAGTGCATGTAGGTTCTCAGATGGGCTCAGATTGCCCGAGTTTGTCCTGGGAAGCCACCACTATTGGGATGGCCTCAGGGAGTTTGGAGGTTTATCCTATTAGTAGGGTTGTGGCCATTGGAATGGGCACATACAATTCCCTTGGAGAGGGCAAGTACAGTCCTCAGGTTTGGCTCCAGGGGCCTGAGCCTGTAGGGTGTGTAGGCAGAGCTGTTTGGACAGTCGTCTGAAAACACAAACGCGGCTTATGTTTCAGGTCATAGGTATGGCAGGATTGATCTACAGACCATGAGGAGAACTCTTCGGGATATGAATAAGGGGCGAGTGTGAGGCTCGTGCTCAAGTTTTTGTCTCTGGATATCGTGTCACTCATGGTCTTGAAATTCCCTGGTGACTTCATGGGAAATGGACGAGTCTTACACTCTGGGGGTTTGGCCCCGTCCAAAGAGTTTGGGGTCATTCTGTGGGATGGAAGAAGTCCGTTTTGTTGTTGTTGTTGATTTGCCATGTTTTGTTTTTTAACCTCAGGTGTCCCACCAAATGAGGGATTCCAGAGTAGAGCCCTGGGGAGGGCCGAACGGACAACTAGAAATCTGGTTAAAAATTGTGGCCTAGGGACACGTCAAGCCCATTATGACATCTAATGGTCGAGCCACTGAGAGGACTTACTAGAGGACAGGACTCACGCTGAGGGTCACAATGCGTGTTTATGCCCACTTCGCAAACAAGAATGGGCAGGGCCTCATGGTGAATCCTGGTTTCTCCTACACTGAACGTTGGACAACATGCCAACCACAAGGTTTCTTGCCATGGGTAAGGAAGAGTTCTGATTTCTGCATCACAGGCACCCCTGGGCAGTGATTGGAGATAAGGTCTAGGTACTGAAGCCTAAAAACTGAGGTAGGGAAGAGATGATGACCTAAGGCCATGGCGGTTCTGATGTGCTTAGTGTGCGGTCAGCTGTCTGGGTGTTGCTCAGGAGGTCCGAGCTCAGGTTGTGTCAGACAGTGCATTAGTGCCCAGGTTAGACTATATAATTTGGGTACAGTCGAGTGCCATGTAGATTTATCCTCAAATAAGTTGTCTGGGCAGCTCATTAGGCAAAATTTGTTTTCTAGAGGGCAGGCAGAGTGCTTCCTTGTCAGTCCGGAATTGCTAAATTGAGGGCATCGTGTAAAGGAGTGTGAGGACGGAAGTCTGAGAACACAAGCTAGACTTGGGTTTCAGGGCGAGGACACGGCAGGTACCACTGTAGATCTGAACCAATATCTCATGCATCTGAAGTCAGGGCGAGGATCAGACGTTGGCTCAGGTTGGAGTTTCTGAGCATGACGGACCCTTCATGAAGGGAGCGGAATCTCAAGGCCATGGAGTTTTTCCCACGTTGGGAGTTGTGGGATGCCCCCATCAAGGATTCCTTCTGCGGGACAATTGAGACCTGTTGGGCAGCTTCAGGACATCCCATATGGAATGACTCCAGAGCACTGTTCGAGGATGGATGCCTGGGAAGCCGGCCTCGCATTCCAAATGTCTCCCAGCAACAAGACAGTTTAGATCTGATGGCTCTGCGGGAGCAACCGGGGTGGCTGACTTGAAATGGACTTTCCTGAGGATGGGTCCTAATGTGTGTTTGTGTCCATGAGGGCCTTAAAAAGGGGCGGTGGCACCGGGACCCTGAAGTATTCTCCTAAGCTTTTGACATAGCTTGATGCACAAGGTTCCTTGTGGAGACGAGATTTGTTTTGATGGGTGCCTCAGGAAAACTTCTATGCTGGTATTGGAATCCAGGCTTTTGAGGAGACATGCCTGTAATCCAAAGCAATGTATCCTATTATGGCCTAGGGTCCTGTCTGGTTCAATCTTCTTCTCAGGGGACATCCATCTATGGTATGAGTGGAGGTAGATGCTCAGCAGGTATCAGACTGCTGTTGTTTGTCCGGGCGACCTGCACTATTGGGATGGCCTCAGGGATTTGTAGGGTTCTCCAAATTTTACTGTTTTGGACAATTGCATCGGCAGAATTCCCATGGATTGGGTTGGCACAGTCCTAATGTGTGACTCCAGGGGCCCCAGCCTGGAGGGTGTGTGGCCCAAGACTTTGAGGACAGAAGTCTGAAAACACAAACTCAGCTTAGGTTTGGGGAAGTAGGTATGGCAGGCCCGATCTATAAACCATGAGAAAAACTCTTCCGGTTATGAAGAGAGAGCGAGTCTGAGGCGCTTGCTCAGGCTTTTGTCTCTGGATTTTGTATCAGAGATGGCCGAGGAATGTCGGGGAGGCCTCATGGGCCATGGACGAATTTTCCTCTCTGTGGATTTCGCCCGTTCCCAATTGTTTTTCGTCAATCTGTGGAATGGGAGGACTCCTTTCAGGTTTGTTACCTCAGGTGTCCCGCCAAAAGAGTAATTCCAAAGAAGAGCCTTGGGGAAAAGTGAAGGGAGAACCCGAACTATGGGTAAAATTTGGGGCCTAGGGGCATGGCAAGCCCAATATGCTGTCTCTTCATCCAGCCACTGAGAGGCCTTACCTGAGGCCTGGGATCAGGCTGAGGGACACAATGTGTGTTTGTGACCAATGTGGCCCATAAACATGGGCGGGGCCTCATGGGCCACACTGGTTTCAACTACACTGAACGTTGGAAAACATGCCAACCACTAGGTTTCTTGCCAAGGCGAAGGAGAAGTTCTGATTCTTGCATCACGTTTACTCCTGAACAGTGAGTGGAGATAAGGTCTAGGTTCTGAAGGTGAAAACTGAGGTTGGGTAGAGATGATGGCCTAAAGCCATTGTGGGTGTGATATGCTCTGTGTATGGCCAGCTGTCTGGGTGTTGGACTGGAGGTCTGCCCTCAGGCTGTGTCAGACAGGGCTTTAGTGCACAGGCTAGACTGTATAATTGGGGTATGGTCGAGTGGCATGCAAGTTGTTACTCATTTGGCGTTTCTGGTTAGCCCTATAGGGCAACATTTTCTTCTGGAGGGCAGGCAGAGTGCTGCATTGTGTCTCCAGAATTGCCAAACTGGAGGGGTGTGGCCAGGATTGTGAGGAAGGAAGTCTGAAAACACAAGCTAGCACGAGTTTTGGGGCCAAGAGCATGGCAGGCCCACTCTGCAGAGGCTGAATCGAGATCTCCTTCAGGTGAGGTCAGGGCGAGTATCAGATGTTGCCTCAAGCTGCAGTTTGTGTCCATGACGGCCCTTACATGAAGGGGGTGGGGGCGTCATGAGGCCAGGGAGCTTTCCCTACGCTGGGAGTTGTGAGCTGCTCCAAACTTCAAAGTTTCCTTCTTCAGGACAGTCGAGTACTATTGGATGGTCCCTTGATGCCCCATACAGAAAGACTCGAGAGCAGGGGCCTAAGCATGGATGCCGAGAAACGCCAACTCACCTTCCCATTGCCTGGTCGAGACAAGGCACGCTCAATCTGCGGGCTCTTGGGTGAGCTACCCAGAAGGCTGAGTTTAAATGGACTCTCCTGAGGATGAGTCATAATGTGGGTTGGTGGCCATGGAGACCTTGGAATGTGCCAGTAGCTAAGGGACTCTTCAGGATTCTCCAACCCGAAGGGCTTGACACAACTCCAACAAGGAAGCTTCCCATGTGGAGATGAGAGGTCTTCTGTCTGGTGCCTCAGGAAAGCCCCGTATGCTGGTCTTCGAACCCAGGCCTCTGAGGAGTGATACCTGGACACCAAAGCAAGAGTTCATAATAGGACCTAGGGGCCTGTCTGGTTCAATCTTCTGTCTCTGCGGATATCTGTCTGTGTGTCTGCATGGAGGTAGTAGTTGCTCAGCTTGTGTCATAATGCCCCTATTTGTCCAGTGCGGCTTGCGGTAGTGGGATGTCCTTGGAGACCTTGGGGTTTCTACTATTTTGTAGAGTTGTGGCCAATGGAATGGGCAGTTTCTTAGGAGAGAGCAGGCACAGTTCTGTGGTGTAGCTCCAGATACCCCAGCCTGGAAGCTGTGTGGGCCATGGCTGTGCAGACAGACATCCAAAAACCCTAACTCAGCTCAGGTTTGGGGCCGAGGTTACGACAGGCCTGATCTACAGTCCATGAGGGGAGCTCCTCTGGATATGAAAGAAGGGTGAGAGGGGCAGTCGCTCAGGCTTTTGTCTCTGGATGTTTTGTCCACAATGGCCGTTTAATGTAGGAGTTGCCTCATGGGTCGTAGAAGTCTCCCTCTCTGGTAGTTTGTCCAGCCCCCAAGAGTTTGGGGTCATTCTGTGGGAAGGGAAGTGTCCTGTTTTCTGCTTCATGTGTCCCCCCATTAGAGGGATTCTAGAGCATAGCAGTGGGTACTGACAACTGGAATACTCGCCCTCTGGTTAAGCCTGGGGGCCTATGGATATGACAAGCCCCATATGCAGGATCTTGGTCCAGCCACTGAGAGGCGTTACTTTAATACGGGACTCACGCTGCAGGTCACAATGCATGTCTGTGCCCTAGGCGGCCCTCAAGCACTGGCGTGGCCTTTCGGACAATGCAGGTTTTCCCACATTGAACGTTGGACAACATGCCAACCACAAGGTTTCTGGCCATGGGGAAGGAGGAATTCTAATTTCTGCATCACGTTCACCCCTGGGCAGTGATTGGAGATAAGGTCTAGGTTCTGAAGCCTGAAATCGAGGTTGGGAAGAGATGACGACCTACAGCCATAGCGGGTCCTATGTGTCCAGGTTGGGGCCAGCTGTCTGGGTGTCGTTTGGGATGTCTTGTCTCACGCTGTGCCAGACAGGGCATTAGTATACAGGGTGGGCTGTATAATTGCTTTACAATCGAGTGGCATGCATTAGAAAATCATTTGGGGTTTCTTATTAGCAGCATAGGGCAAAGTTTTTCTTCTGGAGGGCAGGCAGAGTGCTGCATTGTGGCTTCGGAATTCCCAAACTGGAGGGCTTGTGGGCCAGGAGAGTGAGGACGGAAGTCTGAGAACACAAGCTAGGCTTAGGTTTCGGGGCAAGGACATGGCAGGCACACTCTGCAGAGCTGAACTGAGATCTCATGCGTCTGAAGTCAGGTCGAGGTTCAGACTTTGGCTCAGGTTTGAGTTTCTGTCCATGTTGGCCCCATCAGGAAGGGGGGGCATTATGAGGCCATGGGGGTTTTCCCACTATTGGAGTTGTGAGATGCTTCAAACCGCAAGGATTCCTTCTGTGGGACAATTAAGATTTGTTGGATGGCTCCAGGACGTCTTATAAGGTATTTTCCCAGAACAGGGTTCTAAGTATGGATGCCTGGGCAGCCAGCCTCACATTCCAATTGTCTCCTAGCAACAAGAAACGTTTGATCTGCTGGCTTGGGGTAGCAACAGAGGGGGCTGAGTTGAAATGGACTTTCCTGAGGATGGTCTTAATGTTGGTTTGAGTCCATGGAGACCTTTGTATGGGGCAGTGGCACCAGGGCCCTGAAGGATTCTCCTAACCAGAGGTTATGAGAAAGCTCCAATGAGCAAGTTTCCATGGGGAGACGAGATTTGTTCTTATTGGTGCCTCAGGAAACCACCATATGCTGGTATTGGAAACGAGGCCTCTGAGGAGAGATGCCTGGAAACCAAAGCAATGGATCTGTTTAGGGCCTAGGGGCCTGTCCTGTTCAATATTCTTCTCTGGGGACATCTGTTGTCTGAGTGGAGGTAGTTGCTCAGCTGGTTTGAGATCACCCCTGTTTGTCCTGGGCGGCCTACACTATTGGGATGGCCTCGGTGACTTTGGAGGTTTTTCCTAATTTGCAAGGTTGTGGCCAATGGAATGGGAAGAATTCCCTTGAAAGGGAAGCACAGTCCTGAGGTGTGGCTCCAGGGACCCAAGTGTGGAGCGTGTGTGGTCCAGGGCTATTTGACCAAAAGCTGAAAACACAAACTCCACTTAGGTTGTGGGATTTAGGTATGGCCGGCCCGATCTATAGACCGTGAGGAGACCTCTTCGGGATATGAACAAAGGGCGAATGTGAGGTGCTTGCTCATGCTTTTTTTTTTTTTTTTTTTTTCTGGAAATGTGTCACCGATTGCCATGTAATGTCGGGGTGTCCTCATGGGCCATCGATGAGGCTCCCTTTCTGGGGATTTGACCCGATCCCAAGAGATTGGGGTCATTCTATGGGAAGGGAGGAGGCCTTTCTGTTTTTTTTTTTTTTATTTTTTTTGTTTTTTGTTTTTTTTTGTTGTTTTTACCTCAGGTGGACCACCAAAGAGGGATTCCAGAGCAGAGTCATGGGTGGGGGCAACCTGACAACCAGACCTCTTGTTAACAATGGGAACTAAGAACATGGCAAGCCCCATATGTGGGCTCTTGGTCCAGACACTGAGAGGCCTTCCTTGAGGATAGGTCTCACACTGAGTTTCACAATGTGTTTTTGTGCCCAAGGAGCCCCTCAAGTCAGGGCGTGGCCTAATGTACCATGCTGGTTTCTCCTACACTGAACGTTGCACAGTATGGGAACCACAAGTTTTCTGGCAATGGGGAAGATGGAGTTCTAATTTCTGCAACACTTTCACTCCTGGACTGTGATTGGATTTAAGGTCTAGGTTCAGAAGCCTGAAAACTGAGGTTGGGAAGAGATGAAGCCCTAAGGCCATGGTGTGTCTGATGTGCTCAGTGTTCGGCCAGCTGTTGAGTGTGGGTTGGGAGGTGCAGGCTCAGGTTGAGGCAGACAGGGAATTATTGCTCAGGCTAGACTGCATCATTGGGGTGCAGTCGAGTTTCGTGCAGGATGGTACTCATTTGTGGTTACTGGGTAGCCCCAGAGGGCAACGTTTTTCTTCTGGAGGGAAGACACAGTGCCACATAGTGACTCCAAAATTCCCAAACTGGAAGGCTTGTGGGCCAGGAGTGTGAGGAAAAAATTCTGAGAACACAAGCCAGACTTAGATTTCGGGGTGAGTGGACGGCAGGCACCCTCTGCAGAGATGATTCGAGATCCCGTATACCTGAAGACAGAGCTAGGATAAGATGTTTTCTTAGGTCGGAGTTTCTGTCCATGACGGCCCATTCATTAAGGGGAGGGTGTCACGAGGACATGGAGGTTTTCCCACTATGGGAATTGTGAGATGCTCCAAACCACAATGATTCCTTCTGTGGGACAGTCGAGACATGTTGGATGGCTCCAGGACATCCCATCAGGAAGTTATCCAGAGCAGGGTTCTAAGGATGGATGCCTGGGCAGCCTGCCTCCCATTCCAGGTGTCTCATAGAGCCAAGGCAAGTTCGATCTGCTGGATCTAGGGGAGCAACCGAGGCGGGTGTTTTGAAATGGGTGAGTTGAGGATGGGTCATAATGTGCATTTGTGTCCATGTAGACCTTGGAATGGGGTGCTTGATCCGGGGCCTTGAGGGATGTTCATAACCGGAGGTTTTGATGGAGCTCTAAAGGGTATATTTCCTATGTAGAGAAGAGAATTGTTTTGATGAGTGCCTAAGGAATCTCCCATATGCTGGTATTGGAAACCAGGCCTCTGAGGAGAGATGACTGGAATCAAAATCAATGGATCTGATTAGGGCCTCAGTGCCCGTACAGTTCAATCTTATTCTTTGGGGATATCTGTCTCTGGGTCTGAGTGGAGGTGGTTTCCTAACTTGTGAAAGATCATCCCTGTGTGTCCTGGGCAGCCAACACAATTCGGATGGCCTGGGGGAGTTTGGAGGATTCTCCTAATCTATAGGGTTGTGGCCAATGGAAATGGCAGAATTCCCCTGGAGAGGGAAGCCACAGTCCTGAGGTGTGGCTCCAGGGGCCCCAGCTTGGATGGTGTGTGGGCAATGCCTGTGGGGACAGAATTCTGAAAACACAAACTCAGCTTAGGTTTGGGGATGTATGTATGAAGGCTCGATCTACAGACCGTGAGAAATTTCGGGGCTATGAACAAAGGGCGAGTATGTGGCGCTTGCTCAGGCTTTTGTCTCTGAATTTTGTGTCAACGGTGGCTGTGGAATTTCAGGATGTCCTCAAGGACCATGGACAATTTTTTCTCTGGTGATATGGGCTGATCCCAAGTGATTGGGATCATTCTGTGGATGGGAAGAGTCCTTTCTGTATTTTTTTTTTTTTTACCTCAGGTGTCCCACCAAAGAGGGATTCCCGAGTAGAGCCCTGAGTAGGGGTGACTAGACATCTCGAACTCTTGTTGATATTGGGGGACTGGGGCTTGGTAAGCCCCATATGTGGGCTGTTGTTCCAGTTACTAATCGGCTTTACATGAGGATAGGGCTCACGCTGAGGGTCTCAATGTGTGTTTGTGCACATTGTGGCCCTCAGGGATAGGTGGGGCCTCATTGTCCATGCTGCTTTCTCCTACAATGAACATTGGACAACATGCCAACCACTAGGTTTCTTGCCAAGGCGAAGGAGAAGTTCTGATTCTTGCATCACGTTCACTCCTGAGCAGTGAGTGGAGATAAGGTCTAGGTTCTGAAGGTGAAAACTGAGGTTGGGTAGAGATGATGGCCTAAAGCCAATGTGGGTGTGATATGCTCTGTGTACGGCCAGCTGTCTGGGTTGTGGACTGGAGGTCTGCTCTCAGGCTGTGTCAGACAGGGCTTTAGTGCACAGGCTAGACTGTATAATTGGGGTATGGTCGAGTGACATGCAGGTTGTTACTCATTTGGCGTTTCTGGTTAGCCCTATAGGGTAACATTTTTCTTCTGGAGGGCAGGCAGAGTGCAGCATTGGGTCTCCAGAATTGCCAAACTGGAGTGGTGTGGCCAGGATTGTGAGGAAGGAAGACTGAAAACACAAGCTAGCACGAGTTTTGGGGCCAAGAGCATGGCAGGCCCACTCTGCAGAGGCTGAATCGAGATCTCCTGCAGGTGAGGTCAGGGCGAGTATCAGATGTTGCCTCAAGCTGAAGTTTGTGTCCATGACGGCCCCTTCCTGAAGGGGATGGGGGCGACATGAGGCCAGGGAGCTTTCCCTACGCTGGGAGTTGTGAGCTGCTCCAAACTTCAATGTTTCCTTCTTCAGGACAGTCGAGTACTATTGGATGGTTCCAGGATGCCCCATACAGAAAGACTCGAGAGCAGGGCCGTAAGCATGGATGCCGAGAAACGCCAACTCACCTTCCCATTGCCTGGTCGAGACAAGGCACGCTCAATCTGCGGGCTCTTGGGTGAGCTACCCAGAAGGCTGAGTTTAAATGGACTCTCCTGAGGATGAGTCATAATGTGGGTTGGTGGCCATGGAGACCTTGGAATGTGGCAGTAGCTAAGGGACTCTGCAGGATTCTCCAACCCGAAGGGCTTGACACAACTCCAACAAGGAAGCTTCCCATGTGGAGATGAGAGGTCTTCTGTCTGGTGCCTCAGGAAAGCCCCGTATGCTGGTCTTCGAACCCAGGCCTCTGAGGAGTGATACCTGGACACCAAAGCAAGAGTTCATAATAGGGCCTAGGGGCCTGTCTGGTTCAATCTTCTGTCTCTGCGGATATCTGTCTGTGTTTCTGCATGGAGGTAGTAGTTGCTCAGCTTGTGTTATAATGCCCCTATTTGTCCAGTGCGGCTTGCGGTAGTGGGATGTCCTTGGGGACCTTGAGGTTTCTACTATTTTGTAGAGATGTGGCCAATGGAATGGGCAGTTTCTTAGGAGAGAGCAGGCACAGTTCTGTGGTGTGGCTCCAGAGACCCCAGCCTGGAGGCTGTGTGGGCCATGGCTGTGCAGACAGACTTCCAAAAACCCTAACTCAGCTCAGGTTTGGGGCCGAGGTTACGGCAGGCCTGATCTACAGTCCATGAGGGGAGCTCCTCTGGATATGAAAGAAGGGTGAGAGGGAGGCAGTCTCTCAGGCTTTTGTCTCTGGATGTTTTGTCCACAATGGCCGTTTAATGTAGGAGTTGCCTCATGGGTCGTAGAAGTCTCCCTCTCTGGTAGTTTGTCCAGCCCCCAAGAGTTTGGGGTCATTCTGTGGGAAGGGAAGTGTCCTGTTTTCTGCTTCATGTGTCCCCCAGTAGAGGGATTCTAGAGCATAGCAGTGGGTACTGACAACTGGAATACTCGCCCTCTGGTTAAGCCTGGGGGCCTATGGATATGACAAGCCCCATATGCAGGATCTTGGTCCAGCCACTGAGAGGCGTTACTTTAATACGGGACTCACGCTGCAGGTCACAATGCATGTCTGTGCCCTAGGCGGCCCTCAAGCACTGGCGTGGCCTTTCGGACAGTGCAGGTTTTCCCACATTGAAAGTTGGACAACATGCCAACCACAAGGTTTCTGGCCATGGGGAAGGAGGAATTCTAATTTCTGCATCACGTTCACCCCTGGGCAGTGATTGGAGATAAGGTCTAGGTTCTGAAGCCTGAAAACCGAGGTTGGGAAGAGATGACGACCTACAGCCATAACGGGTCCTATGTGTCCAGGTTGGGGCCAGCTGTCTGGGTGTCGTTTGGGATGTCTTGTCTCAGGCTGTGCCAGACAGGGCATTAGTATACAGGGTGGGCTGTATAATTGCTTTACAATCGAGTGGCATGCAATAGAAAATCATTTGGGGTTTCTTATTAGCAGCATAGGGCAAAGTTTTTCTTCTGGCGGGCAGGCAGAGTGCTGCATTGTGGCTTCGGAATTCCCAAACTGGAGGGCTTGTGGGCCAGGAGAGTGAGGACGGAAGTCTGAGAACACAAGCTAGGCTTAGGTTTCAGGGCAAGGACATGGCAGGCACACTCTGCAGAGCTGAATTGAGATCTCGTGCGTCTGAAGTCAGGTCGAGGTTCAGACTTTGGCTCAGGTTTGAGTTTCTGTCCATGTGGGCCCCATCAGGAAGGGGGGGCATTATGAGGCGATGGGGGTTTTACCACTATTGGAGTTGTGAGATGCTCCAAACCGCAAGGATTCCTTCTGTGGTACAATTAAGATTTGTTGGATGGCTCCAGGACGTCTTATAAGGTATTTTCCCAGAACAGGGTTCTAAGTATGGATGCCTGGGCAGCCAGCCTCACATTCCAATTGTCTCCTAACAACAAGAAACGTTTGACCTGCTGGCTTGGGGTAGCAACAGAGGGGGCTGAGTTGATATGGACTTTCCTGAGGATGGTCTTAATGTTGGTTTGAGTCCATGGAGACCTTGGTATGGGGCAGTGGCACCAGGGCCCTGAAGGATTCTCCTAACCAGAGGTTATGACAAAGCTCCAATGAGCAAGTTTCCATGGGGAGACGAGATTTGTTCTTATTGGTGCCTCAGGAAACCACCATATGCTGGTATTGGAAACGAGGCCTCTGAGGAGAGATGCCTGGAAACCAAAGCAATGGATCTGATTAGGGCCTAGGGGCCTGTCCGGTTTAATATTCTTCTCTGGGGACATCTGTTGTCTGAGTGGAGGTAGTTGCTCAGCTGGTTTGAGATCACCCCTGTTTGTCCTGGGCGGCCTACACTATTGGGATGGCCTCGGTGTCTTTGGAGGTTTTTCCTAATTTGCAAGGTTGTGGCCAATGGAATGGGAAGAATTCCCTTGAAAGGGAAGCACAGTCCTGAGGTGTGGCTCCAGGGACCCAAGTGTGGAGCGTGTGTGGTCCAGGGCTATTTGGACAAAAGTCTGAAAAAACAAACTCCACTTAGGTTGGGGGATGTAGTTATGGCCGGCCCTATCTATAGACCGTGAGGAGACCTCTTCGGGATATGAACAAAGGGCGAATGTGAGGTGCTTGCTCATGCTTTTTTTTTTTTTTTTCTGGAAATGTGTCACCGATTGCCATGGAATGTCGGGGTGTCCTCGTTGGCCATCGATGAGGCTCCCTTTCTGGGGATTTGACCCGATCCCAAGAGTTTGGGGTCATTCTGTGGGAAGGAAGGAGGCCTTTCTGTTTTTTTTGTTGTTGTTGTTGTTTATGTTTTTTGTTTTTTGTTTTTTTTTTAACCTCCGGTGGACCACCAAAAGAGGGATTCCAGAGCAGAGTCGTGGGTATGGGCAACAGGACAACCAGACCTCTGGTTAACATTGGGACCTAAGAACATGGCCAGCTCCTATGTGGGCTCTTGGTCCAGACACTGAGAGGCCTTCCTTGAGGATAGGTCTCACACTAGGTTTCACAATGTGTTTTTGTGCCCAAGAAGCCCCTCAAGTCAGGGCGTGGCCTAATGTACCATGCTGGTTTCTCCTACACTGAACGTTGCACAGTATGGGAACCACAAGTTTTCTGGCAATGGGGAAGATGGAGTTCTAATTTCTGCAACACTTTCACTCCTGGACTGTGATTGGATTTAAGGTCTAGGTTCTGAAGCCTGAAAACTGAGGTTGGGAAGAGATGAAGCCCTAAGGCCATGGTGTGTCTGATGTGCTCAGTGTTCGGCCAGCTGTTGAGTGTGGGTTGGGAGGTGCAGGCTCAGGCTGTGGCAGACAGGGAATTAGTGCCCAGGCTAGACTGCATCATTGGGGTGCAGTCGAGTTTCGTGCAGGATGGTACTCATTTGTGGTTACTGGGTAGCCCCAGAGGGCAAAGTTTTTCCTCTGGAGGGAAAACACAGTGCCACATAGTGACTCCAAAAATCCCAAACTGGAAGGCTTGTGGGCCAGGAGTGTGAGGAAAAAATTCTGAGAACACAAGCCAGACTTAGATTTCGGGGTGAGGGGACGGCAGGCACCCTCTGCAGAGATGATTCGAGATCCCGTATACCTGAAGACAGAGCTAGGATCAGACGTTTTCTTAGGTCGGAGTTTCTGTCCATGACGGCCCATTCATGAAGGGGAGGGTGTCACGAGGACATGGAGGTTTTCCCACCATGGGAATTGTGAGAGGCTCCAAACCACAATGATTCCTTCTGTGGGACAGTCGAGACATGTTGGATGGCACCAGGACATCCCATAAGGAAGTTATCCAGAGCAGGGTTCTAAGGATGGATGCGTGGGCAGCCTGCCTCCCATTCCAGGTGTCTCATAGAGCCAAGGCAAGTTCGATCTGCTGGATCTACGGGAGCAACCGAGGCGGGTGTTTTGAAATGGGTGAGTTGAGGATGGGTCATAATGTGCATTTGTGTCCATGTAGACTTTGGAATGGGGTGCTTGATCCGGGGCCTTGAGGGATGTTCATAACCGGAGGTTTTGATGGAGCTCTAAAGAGTATGTTTCCTATGTAGAGAAGAGAATTGTTTTGATGAGTGCCTAAGGAATCTCCCATATGCTGGTATTGTAAACCAGGCCTCTGAGAGGAGATGACTGGAATCAAAAGCAATGGATCTGATTAGGGCCTAAGTGCCCGTCCAGTTCAATCTTATTCTATGGGGATATCTGTCTCTGGGTCTTAGTGGAGGTGGTTTCCTAACTTGTGAAAGATCATCCCTGTGTGTCCTGGGCAGCCAACACAATTCGGATGTCCTGGGGGAGTTTGGAGGATTCTCTTAATCTATAGGCTTGTGGCCAATGGAAATGGCAGAATTCCCCTGGAGAGGGAAGCCACAGTCCTGAGGTGTGGCTCCAGGGGCCCCAGCTTGGATGGTGTGTGGGCCAGGACTGTGGGGACAGAAGTCTGAAAACACAAACTCAGCTTAGGTTTGTGGATGTATGTATGAAGGCTCGATCAACAGACCGTGAGAATTTTCCGGGCTATGAACAAAGGGCGAGTATGTGGCGTTTGCTCAGGGTTTTGTCTCTGGATTTTGTGTCAATGGTGGCCGTGGAATGTCGGGGTGTCCTCAAGGGACATGGACAATTCTTTCTCTTGTCATTTGGCCTGATCCCAAGTGGTTGGGATCATTCTGTGGATGGGAAGAGTCCTTTCTGTATTTTTTTTTTTTTTACCTCCGGTGTCCCACCAAAGAGGGATTCCAGAGTAGAGCCCTGAGTAGGGGTGACTAGACATCTCGAACTCTGGTTGAGATTGGGGGACTAGGGGCTTGGCAAGCCCCATATGTGGGCTGTTGTTCCAGTCACTAAGAGGCTTTACATGAGGATAGGGCTCACGCTGAGGGTCACAATGTGTGTTTGTGCAAATTGTGGCCCTCAGGGATAGGTGGGGCCTCATAGTCCATGCTGCTTTCTCCTACAATGAACATTGGACAACATGCGAACCACAAGGTTTCTGGCCAAGGCGAAGGAGAAGTTCTGATTCTTGCATCACGTTCACTCCTGAGCAGTGAGTGGAGATAAGGTCTAGGTTCTGAAGGTGAAAACTGAGGTTGGGTAGAGATGATGGCCTAAAGCCATTGTGGGTGTGATATGCTCTGTGTACGGCCAGCTGTCTGGGTGTTGGACTGGAAGTCTGCCCTCAGGCTGTGTCAGACAGGGCTTTAGTGCACAGGCTAGACTGTATAATTGGGGTATGGTCGAGTGGCATGCAGGTTGTTACTCATTTGGCATTTCTGGTTAGCCCTATAGGGCAACATTTTTCTTCTGGAGGGCAGGCAGAGTGCTGCATTGTGTCTCCAGAACTGCCAAACTGGAGGGGTGTGGCCAGGATTGTGAGGAAGGAAGTCTGAAAACACAAGCTAGCACGAGTTTTGGGGCAAAGAGCATGGCAGGCCCACTCTGCAGAGGCTGAATCGACATCTTCTTCACGTGAGGTCAGGGCGATTATCAGATGTTGCCTCAAGCTGGAGTTTGTGTCCATGACGGCCCCTTCCTGAAGGGGGTAGGGGCGTCATGAGGCCAGGGAGGTTTCCCTACGCTGGGAGTTGTGAGCTGCTCCAAACTTCAAAGTTTCCTTCTTCAGGACAGTCGAGTACTATTGGATGGTTCCAGGATGCCCCATACAGAAAGACTCGAGAGCAGGGCCCTAAGCATGGATGCCGAGAAACGCCAACTCACCTTCCCATTGCCTGGTCGAGACAAGGCATGCTAAATCTGCGGGCTCTTGGGTGAGCTATCCAGAAGGCTGAGTTTAAATGGACTCTGCTGAGGATGAGTCATAATGTGGGTTGGTGGCCATGGAGACCTTGAAATGTGGCAGTAGCTAAGGGACTCTGCAGGATTCTCCAACCCGAAGGGCTTGACACAACTCCAACAAGGAAGCTTCCCATGTGGAGATGAGAGGTCTTCTGTCTGGTGCCTCAGGAAAGCCCTGTATGCTGGTCTTCGAACCCAGGCCTCTGAGGAGTGATACCTGGACACCAAAGCAAGAGTTCATAATAGGGCCTAGGGGCCTGTCTGGTTCAATCTTCTGTCTCTGCGGATATCTGTCTGTGTGTCTGCATGGAGGTAGTAGTTGCTCAGCTTGTGTCATAATGCCCCTATTTGTCCATTGTGGCTTGCGGTAGTGGGATGTCCTTGGGGACCTTGAGGTTTCTACTATTTTGTAGAGTTGTGGCCAATGGAATGGGCAGTTTCTTAGGAGAGAGCAGGCACAGTTCTGTGGTGTGGCTCCAGAGACCCCAGCCTGGAGGCTGTGTGGGCCATGGCTGTGCAGACAGACATCCAAAAACCCTAACTCAGCTCAGGTTTGGGGCCGAGGTTACGGCAGGCCTGATCTACAGTCCATGAGGGGAGCTCCTCTGGATATGAAAGAAGGATGAGAGGGAGGCAGTCGCTCAGGCTTTTGTCTCTGGATGTTTTGTCCACAATGGCCGTTTAATGTAGGAGTTGCCTCATAGGTCGTAGAAGTCTCCCTCTCTGGTAGTTTGTCCAGCTCCCAAAAGTTTGGAGTCATTCTGTGGGAAGGGAAGTGTCCTGTTTTCTGCTTCATGTGTCCCCCCAGTAGAGGGATTCAAGAGCATAGCAGTGGGTACTGACAACTGGAATACTCGCCCTCTGGTTAAGCCTGGGGGCCTATGGATATGACTAGCCCCATATGCAGGATCTTGGTCCAGCCACTGAGAGGCGTTACTTTAATACGGGACTCACGCTGCAGGTCACAATGCATGTCTGTGCCCTAGGCGGCCCTCAAGCACTGGCGTGGCCTTTCGGACAATGCAGGTTTTCCCACATTGAACGTTGGACAACATGCCAACCACAAGGTTTCTGGCCATGGGGAAGGAGGAATTCTAATTTCTGCATCACGTTCACCCTGGGCAGTGATTGGAGATAAGGTCTAAGTTCTGAAGCCTGAAAACCGAGGTTGGGAAGAGATGACGACCTACAGCCATAGCGGGTCCTATGTGTCCAGGTTGGGGTCAGCTGTCTGGGTGTCGTTTGCGATGTCTTGTCTCAGGCTGTGCCAGGCAGGGCATTAGTATACAGGGTGGGCTGTATAATTGCTTTACAATCGAGTGGCATGCATTAGAAAATCATTTGGGGTTTCTTATTAGCAGCATAGGGCAAAGTTTTTCTTCTGGAGGGCAGGCTAATGCTGCATTGTGGCTTCGGAATTCCCAAACTGGAGGGCTTGTGGGCCAGGAGAGTGAGGACGGAAGTCTGAGAACACAAGCTAGGCTTAGGTTTCGGGGCAAGGACATGGCAGGCACACTCTGCAGAGCTGAATTGAGATCTCATGCGTCTGAAGTCAGGTCGAGGTTCAGACTTTGGCTCAGGTTTAAGTTTCTGGCCATGTTGTCCCATTCAGGAAGGGGGGGCATTAGGAGGCAATGGGGGTTTTCCCACTATTGGAGTTGTGAGATGCTCCAAACCGCAAGGATTCCTTCTGTGGGACAATTAAGATTTGTTGGATGGCTCCAGAACGTCTTATAAGGTATTTTTCCAGAACAGGGTTCTAAGTATGGATGCCTGGGCAGCCAGCCTCACATTCCAATTGTCTCCTAGCAACAAGAAACGTTTGATCTGCTGGCTTGGGGTAGCAACAGAGGGGGCTGAGTTGAAATTGACTTTCCTGAGGATGGTCTTAATGTTGGTTTGAGTCCATGGAGACTTTGGTATGGGGCAGTGGCACCAGGGCCCTGAAGGATTCTCCTAACCAGAGGTTATGACAAAGCTCCAATGAGCAATTTTTCCATGGGGAGACGAGATTTGTTCTTATTGGTGCCTCAGGAAACCACCATATCCTGGTATTGGAATCGAGGCCTCTGAGGAGAGATGCCTGGAAACCATAGCATTGGATCTGTTTAGGGCCTAGGGGCCTGTCCGGTTCAATATTCTTCTCTGGGGACATCTGTTGTCTGAGTGGAGGTAGTTGCTCAGCTGGTTTGAGATCACCCCTGTTTGTCATGGGCGGCCTACACTATTGGGATGGCCTCGGTGACTTTGGAGGTGTTTCCTAATTTGCAAGGTTGTGGCCAATGGAATGGAAAGAATTCCCTTGAATGTGAAGCACAGTCCTGAGGTGTGGCTCCAGGGACCCAAGTGTGGAGCGTGTGTGGTCCAGGGCTATTTGGACAAAAGTCTGAAAACACAAACTCCACTTAGGTTGTGGGATGTAGGTATGGCCGGCCCGATCTATAGACCGTGAGGAGACCTCTTCGGGATATGAACAAAGGGCGAATGTGATGTGCATGCTCATGCATTTTTTTTTTCTGGAAATGTGTCACCGATTGCCATGGAATGTCGGGGTGTCGTCATGGGCCATCGACGAGGCTCCCTTTCTTGGGATTTGACCCGATCCCAAGAGATTGGGGTCATTCTGTGGGAAGGGAGGAGGCCTTGCTGTTTTGTATTTTTTATTTTTTTATTTTTTTATATTTTATTTTTTTTTAACCTCAGGTGGACCACCAAAAGAGGGATTCCAGAGCAGAGTCGTGGGTGGGAGCAACTGGACAACCAGACCTCTGTTTAACATTGGGACCTAACAACATGGCAAGCCCCTTATGTGGGCTCTTGGTCCAGACACTGAGAGGCCTTCCTTGAGGATAGGTCTCACACTGAGTTTCACAATGTGTTTTTGTGCAAATTGTGGCCCTCAAAGATAGGTGTGGCCTCATAGTCCATGCTGCTTTCTCCTACAAAGAACATTGGACAACATGCCAACCACTAGGTTTCTTGCCAAGGCGAAGGAGAAGACCTGATTCTTGCATCACGTTCACTCCTGAGCAGTGAGTGGATATAAGGTCTAGGTTCTGAAGGTGAAAACTGAGGTTGGGTAGAGATGATGGCCTAAAGCCATTGTGGGTGTGATATGCTCTTTTACGGCCAGCTGTCTGGGTGTTGGACTGGAGGTCTGCCCTCAGGCTGTGTCAGACAGGGCTTTAGTGCACAGGCTAGACTGTATAATTGGGGTATGGTCGAGTGGCATGCAGGATGTTACTCATTTGGCGTTTCTGGTTAGCCCTATAGGGCAACATTTTTCTTCTGGAGGGCAGGCAGAGTGCTGCATTGTGTCTCCAGAATTGCCAAACTGGAGGGGTGTGGCCAGGATTGTGAGGAAGGAAGACTGAAAACACAAGCTAGCACGAGTTTTGGGGCCAAGAGCATGGCAGGCCCACTCTGCAGAGGCTGAATCGAGATCTCCTGCACGTGAGGTCAGGGCGAGTATCAGATGTTGCCTCAAGCTGGAGTTTGTGTCCATGACGGCCCCTTCCTGAAGGGGGTGGGGGCGTCATGAGGCCAGGGAGGTTTCCCTACGCTGGGAGTTGTGAGCTGCTCCAAACTTCAAAGTTTCCTTCTTCAAGACAGTCGAGAACTATTGGATGGTTCCAGGATGCCCCATACAGAAAGACTCGAGAGCAGGGCCCTAAGCATGGATGCCGAGAAACGCCAACTCACCTTCCCATTGCCTGGTGGAAACAAGGCACGCTCAATCTGCGGGCTCTTGGGTGAGCTACCCAGAAGGCTGAGTTTAAATGGACTCTGCTGAGGATGATTCATAATGTGGGTTGGTGGCCATGGAGACCTTGGAATGTGGCCGTAGCTAAGGGACTCTGCAGGATTCTCCAACCCGAAGGGCTTGACACAACTCCAACAAGGAAGCTTCCCATGTGGAGATGAGAGATCTTCTGTTTGGTGCCTCAGGAATGCCCCGTATGCTGGTCTTCGAACCCAGGCCTCTGAGGAGTGATACCTGGACACCAAAGCAAGAGTTCATAATAGGGCCTAGGGGCCTGTCTGGTTCAATCTTCTGTCTCTGCGGATATCTGTCTGTGTGTCTGCATGGAGGTAGTAGTTGCTCAGCTTGTGTCATAATGCCCCTATTTGTCCAGTGCGGCTTGCGGTAGTGGGATGTCCTTGGGGACCTTGAGGTTTCTACTATTTTGTAGAGTTGTGGCCAATGGAATGGGCAGTTTCTTAGGAGAGAGCAGGCACAGTTCTGTGGTGTGGCTCCAGAAACCCCAGCCTGAAGGCTGTGTGGGCCATGGCTGTGCAGACAGACATCCAAAAACCCTAACTCAGCTCAGGTTTGGGGCCGAGGTTACGGCAGGCCTGATCTACAGTCCATGAGGGGAGCTCCTCTGGATATGAAAGACGGGTAGAGGGAGGCAGTTGCTCAGGCTTTTGTCTCTGGATGTTTTGTCCACAATGGCCGTTTAATGTAGGAGTTGCCTCATGGGTCGTAGAAGTCTCCCTCTCTGGTAGTTTGTCCAGCCCCCAAGAGTTTGGGGTCATTCTGTGGGAAGGGAAGTATCCTGTTTTCTGCTTCATGTGTCCCCCCATTAGAGGGATTCTAGAGCATAGCAGTGGGTACTGACAACTGGAATACTCGCCCTCTGGTTAAGCCTGGGGGCCTATGGATATGACTAGCCCCATATGCAGGATCTTGGTCCAGCCACTGAGAGGCGTTACTTTAATACGGGACTCACGCTGCAGGTCACAATGCATGTCTGTGCCCTAGGCGGCCCTCAAGCACTGGCGTGGCCTTTCGGACAATGCAGGTTTTCCCACATTGAACGTTGGACAACATGCCAACCACAAGGTTTCTGGCCATGGGGAAGGAGGAATTCTAATTTCTGCATCACGTTCACCCTTGAGCAGTGATTGGAGATAAGGTGTAGGTTCTGAAGCCTGAAATCCGAGGTTGGGAAGAGATGACGACCTACAGCCATAGCGGGTCCTATGTGTCCAGGTTGGGGCCAGGTATCTGGGTGTCGTTTGGGATGTCTTGTCTCACGCTGTGCCAGACAGGGCATTAGTATACAGGGTGGGCTGTATAATTGCTTTACAATCGAGTGGCGTGCATTAGAAAATCATTTGGGGTTTCTTATTAGCAGCATAGGGCAAAGTTTTTCTTCTGGAAAGCAGGCTAATGCTGCATTGTGGCTTCGGAATTCCCAAACTGGAGGGCTTGTGGGCCAGGAGAGTGAGGACGGAAGTCTGAGAACACAAGCTAGGCTTAGGTTTCGGGGCAAGGACATGGCAGGCACACTCTGCAGAGCTGAATTGAGATCTCATGCGTCTGAAGTCAGGTCGAGGTTCAGACTTTGGCTCAGGTTTAAGTTTCTGGCCATGTTGTCCCATTCAGGAAGGGGGGGCATTAGGAGGCAATGGGGGTTTTCCCACTATTGGAGTTGTGAGATGCTCCAAACCGCAAGGATTCCTTCTGTGGGACAATTAAGATTTGTTGGATGGCTCCAGAACGTCTTATAAGGTATTTTTCCAGAACAGGGTTCTAAGTATGGATGCCTGGGCAGCCAGCCTCACATTCGAATTGTCTCCTAGCAACAAGAAACGTTTGATCTGCTGGCTTGGGGTAGCAACAGAGGGGGCTGAGTTGAAATTGACTTTCCTGAGGATGGTCTTAATGTTGGTTTGAGTCCATGGAGACTTTGGTATGGGGCAGTGGCACCAGGGCCCTGAAGGATTCTCCTAACCAGAGGTTATGACAAAGCTCCAATGAGCAATTTTTCCATGGGGAGACGAGATTTGTTCTTATTGGTGCCTCAGGAAACCACCATATCCTGGTATTGGAAACGAGGCCTCTGAGGAGAGATGCCTGGAAACCATAGCATTGGATCTGTTTAGGGCCTAGGGGCCTGTCCGGTTCAATATTCTTCTCTGGGGACATCTGTTGTCTGAGTGGAGGTAGTTGCTCAGCTGGTTTGAGATCACCCCTGTTTGTCATGGGCGGCCTACACTATTGGGATGGCCTCGGTGACTTTGGAGGTGTTTCCTAATTTGCAAGGTTGTGGCCAATGGAATGGAAAGAATTCCCTTGAATGTGAAGCACAGACCTGAGGTGTGGCTCCAGGGACCCAAGTGTGGTGCGTGTGTGGTCCAGGGCTATTTGGACAAAAGTCTGAAAACACAAACTCCACTTAGATTGTGGGATGTAGGTATGGCCGGCCCGATCTATAGACCGTGAGGAGACCTCTTCGGGATATGAACAAAGGGCGAATGTGATGTGCATGCTCATGCTTTTTTTTTTTTTTTTTTTTTTTCTGGAAATGTGTCACCGATTGCCATGGAATGTCGGGGTGTCCTCATGGGCCATCGACGAGGCTCCCTTTCTTGGGATTTGACCCGATCCCAAGAGATTGGGGTCATTCTGTGGGAAGGGAGGAGGCCTTGCTGTTTTGTATTTTTTATTTTTTTATTTTTTTATATTTTATTTTTTTTTAACCTCAGGTGGACCACCAAAAGAGGGATTCCAGAGCAGAGTCGTGGGTGGGAGCAACTGGACAACCAGACCTCTGTTTAACATTGGGACCTAACAACATGGCAAGCCCCTTATGTGGGCTCTTGGTCCAGACACTGAGAGGCCTTCCTTGAGGATAGGTCTCACACTGAGTTTCACAATGTGTTTTTGTGCAAATTGTGGCCCTCAAAGATAGGTGTGGCCTCATAGTCCATGCTGCTTTCTCCTACAAAGAACATTGGACAACATGCCAACCACTAGGTTTCTTGCCAAGGCGAAGGAGAAGACCTGATTCTTGCATCACGTTCACTCCTGAGCAGTGAGTGGATATAAGGTCTAGGTTCTGAAGGTGAAAACTGAGGTTGGGTAGAGATGATGGCCTAAAGCCATTGTGGGTTTGATATGCTCTGTTTACGGCCAGCTGTCTGGGTGCTGGACTGGAGGTCTGCCCTCAGGCTGTGTCAGACAGGGCTTTAGTGCACAGGCTAGACTGTATAATTGGGGTATGGTCGAGTGGCATGCAGGATGTTACTCATTTGGCGTTTCTGGTTAGCCCTATAGGGCAACATTTTTCTTCTGGAGGGCAGGCAGAGTGCTGCATTGTGTCTCCAGAATTGCCAAACTGGAGGGGTGTGGCCAGGATTGTGAGGAAGGAAGACTGAAAACACAAGCTAGCACGAGTTTTGGGGCCAAGAGCATGGCAGGCCCACTCTGCATAGGCTGAATCGAGATCTCCTGCACGTGAGGTCAGGGCGAGTATCAGATGTTGCCTCAAGCTGGAGTTTGTGTCCATGACGGCCCCTTCCTGAAGGGGGTGGGGGCGTCATGAGGCCAGGGAGGTTTCCCTACGCTGGGAGTTGTGAGCTGCTCCAAACTTCAAAGTTTCCTTCTTCAAGACAGTCGAGAACTATTGGATGGTTCCAGGATGCCCCATACAGAAAGACTCGAGAGCAGGGCCCTAAGCATGGATGCCGAGAAACGCCAACTCACCTTCCCATTGCCTGGTGGAGACAAGGCACGCTCAATCTGCGGGCTCTTGGGTGAGCTACCCAGAAGGCTGAGTTTAAATGGACTCTGCTGAGGATGATTCATAATGTGGGTTGGTGGCCATGGAGACCTTGGAATGTGGCCGTAGCTAAGGGACTCTGCAGGATTCTCCAACCCGAAGGGCTTGACACAACTCCAACAAGGAAGCTTCCCATGTGGAGATGAGAGATCTTCTGTCTGGTGCCTCAGGAAAGCCTCGTATGCTGGTCTTCGAACCCAGGCCTCTGAGGAGTGATACCTGGACACCAAAGCAAGAGTTCATAATAGGGCCTAGGGGCCTGTCTGGTTCAATCTTCTGTCTCTGCGGATATCTGTCTGTGTGTCTGCATGGAGGTAGTAGTTGTTCAGCTTGTGTCATAATGCCCCTATTTGTCCAGTGCGGCTTGCGGTAGTGGGATGTCCTTGGGGACCTTGAGGTTTCTACTATTTTGTAGAGTTGTGGCCAATGGAATGGGCAGTTTCTTAGGAGAGAGCAGGCACAGTTCTGTGGTGTGGCTCCAGAAACCCCAGCCTGGAGGCTGTGTGGGCCATGGCTGTGCAGACAGACATCCAAAAACCCTAACTCAGCTCAGGTTTGGGGCCGAGGTTACGGCAGGCCTGATCTACAGTCCATGAGGGGAGCTCCTCTGGATATGAAAGAAGGGTGAGAGGGAGGCAGTTGCTCAGGCTTTTGTCTCTGGATGTTTTGTCCACAATGGCCGTTTAATGTAGGAGTTGCCTCATGGGTCGTAGAAGTCTCCCTCTCTGGTAGTTTGTCCAGCCCCCAAGAGTTTGGGGTCATTCTGTGGGAAGGGAAGTGTCCTGTTTTCTGCTTCATGTGTCCCCCCATTAGAGGGATTCTAGAGCATAGCAGTGGGTACTGACAACTGGAATACTCGCCCTCTGGTTAAGCCTGGGGGCCTATGGATATGACAAGCCCCATATGCAGGATCTTGGTCCAGCCACTGAGAGGCATTACTTTAATACGGGACTCACGCTGCAGGTCACAATGCATGTCTGTGCCCTAGGCGGCCCTCAAGCACTGGCGTGGCCTTTCGGACAATGCAGGTTTTCCCACATTGAACGTTGGACAACATGCCAACCACAAGGTTTCTGGCCATGGGGAAGGAGGAATTCTAATTTCTGCATCACGTTCACCCTTGAGCAGTGATTGGAGATAAGGTCTAGGTTCTGAATCCTGAAAACCGAGGTTGGGAAGAGATGACGACCTACAGCCATAGCGGGTCCTATGTATCCAGGTTGGGGCCAGGTATCTGGGTGTCGTTTGGGATGTCTTGTCTCAGGCTGTGCCAGACAGGGCATTAGTATACAGGGTGGGCTGTATAATTGCTTTACAATCGAGTGGCATGCATTAGAAAATCATTTGGGGTTTCTTATTTGCAGCATAGGGCAAAGTTTTTCTTCTGGAAAGCAGGCTAATGCTGCATTGTGGCTTCGGAATTCCCAAACTGGAGGGCTTGTGGGCCAGGAGAGTGAGGACCGAAGTCTGAGAACACAAGCTAGGCTTAGGTTTCGGGGCAAGGACATGGCAGGCACACTCTGCAGAGCTGAATTGAGATCTCATGCGTCTGAAGTCAGGTCGAGGTTCAGACTTTGGCTCAGGTTTGAGTTTCTGTCCATGTTGGCCCCTTCAGGAAAGGGGGGCATAAGGAGGCCATGGGGGTTTTCCACTATTGGAGTTGTGAGATGCTCCAAACCGCAAGGATTCCTTCTGTGGGACAATTAAGATTTGTTGGATGGCTCCAGGACGTCTTATAAGGTATTTTTCCAGAACAGGGTTCTAAGTATGGATGCCTGGGCAGCCAGCCTCACATTCCAATTGTCTCCTAGCAACAAGAAACGTTTGATCTGCTGGCTTGGGGTAGCAACAGAGGGGGCTGAGTTGAAAAGGACTTTCCTGAGGATGGTCTTAATGTTGGTTTGAGTCCATGGAGACCTTGGTATGGGGCAGTGGCACCAGGGCCCTGAAGGATTCTCCTAACCAGAGGTTATGACAAAGCTCCAATGAGCAATTTTTCCATGGGGAGACGAGATTTGTTCTTATTGGTGCCTCAGGAAACCACCATATGCTGGTATTGGAAACGAGGCCTCTGAGGAGAGATGCCTGGAAACCAAAGCAATGGATCTGTTTAGGGCCTAGGGGCCTGTCCGGTTCAATATTCTTCTCTGGGGACATCTGTTGTCTGAGTGGAGGTAGTTGCTCAGCTGGTTGGAGATCACCCCTGTTTGTCCTGGGCGGCCTACACTATTGGGATGGCCTCGGTGACTTTGGAGGTTTTTCCTAATTTGCAAGGTTGTGGCCAATGGAATGGGAAGAATTCCCTTGAAAGGGAAGCACAGTCCTGAGGTGTGGCTCCAGGGACCCAAGTGTTTGGACAAAAGCCTGAAAACACAAACTCCACTTAGGTTGTGGGTTGTAGGTATGGCAGGCCCGATCTATAGAACGTGAGGAGACCTCCTCGGGATATGAACAAAGGGCGAATGTGAGGTGCTTGCTCATGCTTTTTTTTTTTTTTTCTGGAAATGTGTCACCGATTGCCATGGAATGTCGGGGTGTCCTCATGGGCCATCGATGAGGCTCCCTTTCTGGGGATTTGACCCGATGCCAAGAGTTTGGGTTTATTCTGTGGGAAGGGAGGAGGCCTTTCTGGGTTTTTTTTGTTTATTTTTTTTTGTTTTTTGTATTTTGTTTTTTTAACCTCCTGTGGACCACCAAAAGAGGGATTCCAGAGCAGAGTCGTGGATGGGGGCAACAGGACAACCAGACCTCTGGTTAACATTGGGACCTAAGAACATGGCAAGCCCCTTATGTGGGCTCTTGGTCCAGACACTGAGAGGCCTTCCTTGAGGAAAGGTCTCACACTGAGTTTCACAATGTTTTTGTGCCCAAGGAGCCCCTCAAGTCAGGGCGTGGCCTAATGTACCATGCTGGTTTCTCCTACACTGAACGTTGCACAGTATGGGAACCACAAGTATTCTGGCAATGGGGAAGATGGAGTTCTAATTTCTGCAACACATTCACTCCTGGACTGTGATTGGATTTAAGGTCTAGGTTCTGAAGCCTGAAAACTGAGGTTGGGAAGAGATGAAGCCCTAAGGCCATGGTGTGTCTGATGTGCTCAGTGTTCGGGCAGCTGTTGAGTGTGGGTTGGTGGTGCAGGCTCAGGCTGTGGAAGACAGGGAATTAGTTCCCAGGCTAGACTGCATCATTGGGGTGCAGTCGAGATTTGTGCAGGATGGTACTCATTTGTGGTTACTGGGTAGCCACAGACGGCAACGTTTTTCTTCTGGAGGGAAGACACAGTGCCACATAGTGACTCCAAAATTCCCAGACTGGAAGGCTTGTGGGCCAGGAGTGTGAGGAAAAAATTCTGAGAACACAAGCCAGACTTAGATTTCGGGGTGAGGGGACGGCAGGCACCCTCTGCAGAGATGATTCGAGATCCCATATACCTGAAGACAGAGCTAGGATCAGACGTTTTCTTAGGTCGGAGTTTCCGTCCATGACGGCCCATTCCTGAAGGGGAAGGTGTCACGAGGACATGGAGGTTTTCCCACGATGGGAATTGTGAGATGCTCCGAACCACAATGATTCCTTCTGTGGGACAATCGAGACATGTTGGATGGCTCCAGGACATCCCATAAGGAAGTTATCCAGAGCAGGGTTCTAAGGATGGATGCGTGGGCAGCCTGCCTCCCATTCCAGGTGTCTCATAGAGCCAAGGCAAGTTCGATCTGCTGGATCTAGGGGAGCAACCGAGGCGGGTGTTTTGAAATGGGTGAGTTGAGGATGGGTCATAATGTGCATTTGTGTCCATGTAGACCTTGGAATGGGGTGCTTGATCCGGGGCCTTGAGGGATGTTCATAACCGGAGGTTTTGATGGAGCTCTAAAGAGTCTATTTCCTATGTAGAGAAGAGAATTGTTTTGATGAGTGCCTAAGGAATCTCCCATATGCTGGTATTGGAAACCAGGCCTCTGAGGAGAGATGACTGGAATCAAAAGCAATGGATCTGATTAGGGCCTAAGTGCCCGTCCAGTTCAATCTTATTCTATGGGGATATCTGTCTCTGGGTCTGAGTGGAGGTGGTTTCTTAACTTGTGAAAGATCATTCCTGTGTGTCCTGGGGAGCCAACACAATTCGGATGGCCTGGGGGAGTTTGGAGGATTCTCATAATCTATAGGGTTGTGGCTAATGGAAATGGCAGAATTCACCTGGAGAGGGAAGCCACAGTCCTGAGGTGTGGCTCCAGTGGCCCCAGCTTGGATGGTGTGTGGGCCAGGACTGTGGGGACAGAAGTCTGAAAACACAAACTCAGCTTAGGTTTGCGGATGTATGTATGAAGGCTCGATCTACAGACCGTGAGAATTTTCCGGGCTATGAACAAAGGGCGAGTATGTGGCGCTTGCTCAGGCTTTTGTCTCTGGATTTTGTGTCAATGGTGGCCGTGAAATGTCGGGGTGTCCTCAAGGGCCATGGACAATTCTTTCTCTGGTGATTTGGCCTGATCCCAACTGGTTGGGATCATTCTGTGGATGGGAAGAGTCCTTTCTGTATTTTTTTTTTTTTTACCTCAGGTGTCCCACCAAAGAGGGATTCCCGAGTAGAGCCCTGAGTAGGGGTGACTAGACATCTCAAACTCTGGTTGAGATTGGGGGACTAGGGGCTTGGCAAGCCCAATATGTGGGCTGTTGTTCCAGTCACTAAGAGGTTTACATGAGCATAGGGCTCACGCTGAGGGTCACAATGTGTGTTTGTGGACATTGTGGCCCTCAGGGATAGGTAGGGCCTCATAGTCCATGCTGCTTTCTCCTACAATGAACATTGGACAACATGCCAACCACTAGGTTTCTTGCCAAGGCGAAGGAGAAGTTCTGATTCTTGCATCACGTTCACTCCTGAGCAGTGAGTGGAGATAAGGTCTAGGTTCTGAAGGTGAAAACTGAGGTTGGGTAGAGATGATGGCCTAAAGCCATTGTGGGTGTGATATGCTCTGTGTACGGCCAGCTGTCTGGGTGTTGGACTGGAGGTCTGCCCTCAGGCTGCGTCAGACAGGGCTTTAGTGCACAGGCTAGACTATAATTGGGGTATGGTCTAGTGGCATGCAGGTTGTTACTCATTTGGCGTTTCTGGTTAACCCTATAGGGCAACATTTTTCTTCTGGAGGGCAGGCAGAGTGCTGCATTGTGTCTCCAGAATTGCCAATCTGGAGGGGTGTGGCCAGGATTGTGAGGAAGGAAGTCTGAAAACACAAGCTAGCACGAGTTTTGGGGCCAAGAGCATGGCAGGCCCACTCTGCAGAGGCAGAATCGAGATCTCCTGCAGGTGAGGTAAGGGCGATTATCAGATGTTGCCTCAAGCTGGAGTTTGTGTCCATGACGGCCCCTTACGAAGGGGGTGGGGGCGTCATGAGGCCAGGGAGTTTTCCCTACGCTGGGAGTTGTGAGCTGCTCCAAACTTCAAAGTTTCCTTCTTCAGGACAGTCGAGTACTATTGGATGGATCCAGGATGCCCCATACAGAAAGACTCGAGAGCAGGGCCCTAAGCATGGATGCCGAGAAACGCCAACCCACCTTCCCATTGCCTGGTAGAGACAAGGCACGCTCAATCTGCGGGCTCTTGGGTGAGCTACGCAGAAGGCTGAATTTAAATGGACTCTGCTGAGGATGAGTCATAATGTGGGTTGGTGGCCATGGAGACCTTGGAATGTGGCAGTAGCTAAGGGACTCTGCAGGATTCTCCAACCCGAAGGGCTTGACACAACTCCAACAGGAAGCTTCCCATGTGGAGATGAGAGGTCTTCTGTCTGGTGCCTCAGGAAAGCCCCGTATGCTGGTCTTCGAACCCAGGCCTCTGAGGAGTGATACCTGGACACCAAAGCAAGAGTTCATAATAGGGCCTAGGTGCCTGTCTGGTTCAATCTTCTGTCTCTGTGGCTATCTGTCTGTGTGTCTGCATGGAGGTAGTAGTTGCTCAGCTTGTGTCATAATGCCCCTATTTGTCCAGTACGGCTTGCGGTAGTGGGATTTCCTTGGGGACCTTGAGGTTTCTACTATTTTGTAGAGTGGCCAATGGAATGGGCAGTTTCTTAGGAGAGAGCAGGCACAGTTCTGTGGTGTGGCTCCAGAGACGCCAGCCTGGAGGCTGTGTGGGCCATGGCTGTGTAGACAGACAAACAAAACACCTAACTCAGCTCAGGTTTGGGGCCGAGGTTACGGCAGGCCTGATCTACAGTCCATGAGGGGAGCTCCTCTGGATATGAAAGAAGGGTGAGAGGGAGGCAGTCGCTCAGGCTTTTGTCTCTGGATGTTTTGTCCACAATGGCCGTTTAATGTAGGAGTTGTCTCATGGGTCGTAGAAGTCTCCCTCTCTGGTAGTTTGTCCAGCCCCCAAGAGTTTGGGGTCATTCTGTGGGAAGAGAAGTGTCCTGTTTTCTGCTTCATGTGTCCCCCCAGTAGAGGGATTCAAGAGCATAGCAGTGGGTACTGACAACTGGAATACTGCCCTCTGGTTAAGCCTGGGGGCCTATGGATATGACAAGCCCCATATGCAAGATCTTGGTCCAGCCACTGAGAGGCGTTTCTTTAATACGGGACTCACCTGCAGGTCACAATGCATGTCTGTGCCCTAGGCGGCCCTCAAGCATTGGCGTGGCCTTTCGGACAATGCAGGTTTTCCCACATTGAACGTTGGACAACATGCCAACCACAAGGTTTCTGGCCATGGGAAAGGAGGAATTCTAATTTCTGCATCACGTTCACCCCTGGGCAGTGATTGGAGATAAGGTCTAGATTCTGAAGCCTGAAAACCGAGGTTGGGAAGAGATGACGACCTACAGCCATAGCGAGTCTACGTGTCCAGGTTGGGGCAAGCTGTCTGGGTGGCGTTTGGGATGTCTTGTCTCAGGCTGTGCCAGACAGGGCATTAGTATACAGGGTGGGCTGTATAATTGCTTTACAATCGAGTGGCATGCATTAGAAAATCATTTGGGGTTTCTTATTAGCAGCATAGGGCAAAGTTTTTCTTCTGGAGGGCAGGCAGAGTGCTGCATTGTGGCTTCGGAATTCCCAAACTGGAGGGCTTGTGGGCCAGGAGAGTGAGGACGGAAGTCTGAGAACACAAGCTAGGCTTAGGTTTCGGGGCAAGGACATGGCAGGCACACTCTGCAGAGCTGAATTGAGATCTCATGTGTCTGAAGTCAGGTCGAGGTTCAGACTTTGGCTCAGGTTTGAGTTTCTGTCCATGTTGACCCCTTCAGGAAGGGGAGGCATTAGGAGGCCATGGTGGTTTTCCCACTTTTGGAGTTGTGAGATGCTCCAAACCGCAAGTTCCTTCTGTGGGACAATTAAGATTTGTTGGATGGCTCCAGGACGTCTTATAAGGTATTTTTCCAGAACAGGGTTCTAAGTATGGATGCCTGGGCAGCCAGCCTCACATTCCAATTGTCTCCTAGCAACAAGAAACGTTTGATCTGCTGGCTTGGGGTAGCAACAGAGGGGGCTGAGTTGAAATGGACTTTCCTGAGGATGGTCTTAATGTTGGTTTGAGTCCATGGAGACCTTGGTATGGGGCAGTGGCACCAGGGTCCTGAAGGATTCTCCTAACCAGAGGTTATGACAAAGCTCCAATGAGCAAGTTTTCCATGGGGAGACGAGATTTGTTTTTATTGGTGCCTCAGGAAACCACCATATGCTGGTATTGGAAACGAGGCCTCTGAGGACAGATGCCTGGAAACCAAAGCAATGGATCTGATTAGGGCCTAGGGGCCTGTCCGGTTCAATATTCTTCTCTGGGGACATCTGTTGTCTGAGTGGAGGTAGTTGCTCAGCTGGTTGGAGATCACCCCTGTTTGTCCTGGGCGGCCTACACTATTGGGATGGCCTCAGTGACTTTGGAGGTGTTTCCTAATTTGCAAGGTTGTGGCCAATGGAATGGGAAGAATTCCCTTGAAAGGGAAGCACAGTCCTGAGGTGTGGCTCCAGGGACCCAAGTGTGGAGCGTGTGTGTTCCAGGGCTATTTGGACAAAAGTCTTAAAACACAAACTCCAATTAGGTTGGGGGATGTAGGTATGGTCGGCCCGATCTATAGACCGTGAGGAGACCTCTTCGGGATATGAACAAAGGGCGAATGTGAGGTGCTTGCTCATGCTTTTTTTTTTTTTTTTCTGGATATGTGTCACCGATTGCCATGGAATGTCGGGTGTCCTCATGTGCCATCGATGAGGCTACCTTTCTGGGGATTTGACCCGATCCCAAGAGTTTGGTGTCATTCTGTGGGAAGGGAGGAGGCCTTTCTGTTTTTTTTTTGTTTATTTTATTTTATTTTTTTTGTTTTTTTTTTTTTACCTCAGGTGGACCACCAAAAGAGGGATTCCAGAGCAGAGTCGTGGGTGGGGGCAACTGCACAACCAGACCGCTGGTTAACATTGGGACCTAAGAACATGGCAAGCCCCATATGTGGGCTCTTGGTCCAGACACTGAGAGGCCTTCCTTGAGGATATGTCTCACACTGAGTTTCACAATGTGTTTTTTGTCCCAAGGAGCCCCTCAAGTCAGGGGTGGCCAAATGTACCATGGTGGTTTCTCCTACACTGTACGTTGCACAGTATGGGAACCACAAGTTTTCTGGCAATGGGGAAGATGGAGTTCTAATTTCTTCAACACTTTCACTCCTGGACTGTGATTGGATTTAAGGTCTAGGTTCTGAAGCCTGAGAACTGAGGTTGGGAAGAGATGAAGCCCTAAGGCCATGGTGTGTCTGATGTGCTCAGTGTTCTGCCAGCTGTTGAGTGTGGGTTGGGAGGTGCAGGCTCAGGCTGTTGCAGACAGGGAATTAGTGCCCAGGCTAGACTGCATCATTGGGATGCAGTCGAGTTTCGTGCAGGATGGTACTCATTTGTGGTTACTGGGTAGCCCCAGAGGGCAACGTTTTTCTTCTGGAGGGAAGACACAGTGCCACATAGTGGCTCCAGAATTCTCATACTGGAAGGCTTGTGGGCCAAAAGTATGAGGAAAAAATTCTGAGAACACAAGCCAGACTTAGATTTCGGGGTGAGGGGACGGCAGGAGCCTCTGCAGAGATGATTCAAGATCCCGTACACCTGAAGACAGAGCTAGGATCAGACGTTTTCTTAGGTCGGAGTTTCTGTCCATGATGGCCCCTTCATGAAGGGAGGGGGTCACGAGGACATGGAGGTTGTCCGACGATGGGAATTGTGAGATGCTCCAAACCACAATGATTCTTTCTGTGGGACAGTCGAGACCTGTTGTATGGCTCCAGGATATCCCATAAGGAAGTTATCCAGAGCAGGGTTCTAAGGATGGATGCCTGGGCAGCCTGCCTCCCATTCCAGGTGTCTCATAGAGCCAAGGCAAGTTCGATCTGCTGGATCTAGGGGAGCAACCGAGGCGGGTGTTTTGAAATGGGTGAGTTGAGGATGGGTCATAATGTGCATTTGTGTCCATGTAGACCTTGGAATGGGGTGCTTGATCCGGGGCCTTGAGGGATGTTCATAACCGGAGGTTTTGATGGAGCTCTAAAGAGTATGTTTCCTATGTAGAGAAGAGAATTGTTTTGATGAGTGCCTAAGGAATCTCCCATATGCTGGTATTGGAAACCAGGCCTCTGAGGAGAGATGACTGGAATCAAAAGCAATGGATCTGTTTAGGGCCTCAGTGCCCGTCCAGTTCAATCTTACTCTATGGGGATATCTGTCTCTGGGTCTGAGTGGAGGTGGTTTCCTAACTTGTGAAAGATCATCCCTGTTTGTCCTGGGCAGCCAACACAATTCGGATGGCCTGGGGGAGTTTGGAGGATTCTCCTAATCTATAGGGTTGTGGCCAATGGAAATGGCAGAATTCCCCTGGAGAGGGAAGTCACAGTCCTGAGGTGTGGCTCCAGGGGCCCCAGCTTGGATGGTGTGTGGGCCAGGACTGTGGGGACAGAAGACTGAAAACACAAACTCAGCTTAGTTTTGGGGAGGTATGTATGAAGGCTCGATCTACAGACCGTGAGAATTTTCCGGTCTATGAACAAAGGGCGAGTATGTGGCGCTTGCTCAGGCTTTTGTCTCTGGATTTTGTGTCAATGGTGGCCGTGGAATGTCGGGGTGTCCTCAAGGGCCATGGACAATTCTTTCTCTGGTGATTTGGCCTGATCCCAAGCGGTTGGGATCATTCTGTGGATGCGAAGAGTCCATTCTGTATTTTTTTTTTTTTTACCTCAGGTGTTCCACCAAAGAGGGATTCCAGAGTAGAGCCCTGAGTAGGGGTGACTAGACATCTCGAACTCTGGTTGAGATTGGGGGACTAGGGGCTTGGCAAGCCCCATATGTGGGCTGTGTTCCAGTCACTAAGAGGCTTTACATGAGGATAGGGCTCACGCTGAGGGTCACAATGTGTGTTTGTGCACATTGTGGCCCTCAGGGATAGGTGGGGCCTCATAGTCCATGCGGCTTTCTCCTACAATGAACATTGGACAACATGCCAACCACTAGGTTTCTTGCCAAGGCGAAGGAGAAGATCTGATTTTTGCATCACGTTCACTCTTGAGCAGTGAGTGGAGATAAGGTCTAGGTTCTGAAGGTGAAAACTGAGTTTGGGTATAGATGATGTCCTAAAGCCATTGTGGGTGTGATATGCTCTGTGTATGGCCAGCTGTCTGGGTGTTGGACTGGAGGTCTGCCCTCAGGCTGTGTCAGAGAGGGCTTTAGTGCACAGGCTAGACTGTATAATTGGGGTATGGTCGAGTGGCATGCAGGTTGTTACTCATTTGGCGTTTCTGGTTAGCCCTATAGGGCAACATTTTTCTTCTGGAGGGCAGGCAGAGTGCTGCATTGTGTCTCCAGAATTGCCAAACTGGAGGGGTGTGGTCAGGATTGTGAGGAAGTAAGTCTGAAAACTCAAGCTAGCACGAGTTTTGGGGCAAAGAGCATGGCAGGCCCACTCTGCAAGGCTGAATCGAGATCTCCTGCAGGTGAGGTCAGGGCGATTATCAGATGTTGCCTCAAGCTGGAGTTTGTGTCCATGACGGCCCCTTCCTGAAGGGGGTGGGGGCGTCATGTGTTCAGGGAGGTTTCCCTACGCTGGGAGTTGTGAGCTGCTCCCAACTTCAAAGTTTCCTTCTTCAGGACAGTCGAGTACTATTGGATGGTTCCAGGATGCCCCATACAGAAAGACTCGAGAGCAGGTGCCTAAGCATGGATGCCGAGAAACGCCAACTCACCTTCCCATTGCTTGGTCGAGACATGGCACGCTCAATCTGCGGGCTCTTGGGTGAGCTACCCAGAAGGCTGAGTTTAAATGGACTCTGCCGAGGATGAGTCATAATGTGGGTTGGTGGCCATGGAGACCTTGGAATGTGGCAGTAGCTAAGGGACTCTGCAGGATTCTCCAACCCGAAGGGCGTGACACAACTCCAACAAGGAAGCTTCCCATGTGGAGATGAGAGGTCTTCTGTCTGGTGCCTCAGGAAAGCCCCGTATGCTGGTCTTCGAACCCAGGCCTCTGAGGAGTGATACCTGGACACCAAAGCAAGAGTTCATAATAGGGCCTAGGGGCCTGTCTGGTTCAATCTTCTGTCTCTGCGGATATCTGTCTGTGTGTCTGCATGGAGGTAGTAGTTGCTCAGCTTGTGTCATAATGCCCCTATTTGTCCAGTGCGGCTTGCGGTAGTGGGATGTCCTTGGGGACCTTGAGGTTTCTACTATTTTGTAGAGTTGTGGCCAATGGAATGGGCAGTTTCTTAGGAGAGAGCAGGCACAGTTCTGTGGTGTGGCTCCAGAGACCCCAGCCTGGAGGCTGTGTGGGCCATGGCTGTGCAGACAGACATCCAAAAACCCTAACTCAGCTCAGGTTTGGGGCCGAGGTTACGGCAGGCCTGATCTACAGTCCATGAGGGGAGCTCCTCTGGATATGAAAGAAGGGTGAGAGGGAGGCAGTCGCTCAGGCTTTTGTCTCTGGATGTTTTGTCCACAATGGCCGTTTAATGTAGGAGTTGCCTCATGGGTCGTAGAAGTCTCCCTCTCTGGTAGTTTGTCCAGCCCCCAAGAGTTTGGGGTCATTCTGTGGGAAGGGAAGTGTCCTGTTTTCTGCTTCATGTGTCCCCCCATTAGAGGGATTCTAGAGCATAGCAGTGGGTACTGACAACTGGAATACTCGCCCTCTGGTTAAGCCTGGGGGCCTATGGATATGACAAGCCCCATATGCAGGATCTTGGTCCAGCCACTGAGAGGCGTTACTTTAATACAGGACTCACGCTGCAGGTCACAATGCATGTCTGTGCCCTAGGCGGCCCTCAAGCACTGGCGTGGCCTTTCGGACAATGCAGGTTTTCCCACATTGAACGTTGGACAACATGCCAACCACAAGGTTTCTGGCCATGGGGAAGGAGGAATTCTAATTTCTGCATCACGTTCACCCCTGGGCAGTGATTGGAGATAAGGTCTAGGTTCTGAAGACTGAAAACCGAGGTTGGGAAGAGATGACGACCTACAGCCATAGCGGGTCCTATGTGTCCAGGTTGGGGCCAGCTGTCTGGGTGTCGTTTGGGATGTCTTGTCTCACGCTGTGCCAGACAGGGCATTAGTATACAGGGTGGGCTGTATAATTGCTTTACAATCGAGTGGCATGCATTAGAAAATCATTTGGGGTTTCTTATTAGCAGCATAGGGCAAAGTTTTTCTTCTGGAGGGCAGGCAGAGTGCTGCATTGTGGCTTCGGAATTCCCAAACTGGAGGGCTTGTGGGCCAGGAGAGTGAGGACGGAAGTCTGAGAACACAAGCTAGGCTTAGGTTTCGGGGCAAGGACATGGCAGGCACACTCTGCAGAGCTGAATTGAGATCTCATGCGTCTGAAGTCAGGTCGAGGTTCAGACTTTGGCTCAGGTTTGAGTTTCTGTCCATGTTGGCCCCTTCAGGAAGGGGGGGCATTATGAGGCCATGCGGGTTTTCCCACTATTGGAGTTGTGAGATGCTCCAAACCGCAAGGATTCCTTCTGTGGGACAATTAAGATTTGTTGGATGGCTCCAGGACGTCTTATAAGGTATTTTTCCAGAACAGGGTTCTAAGTATGGATGCCTGGGCAGCCAGCCTCACATTCCAATTGTCTCCTAGCAACAAGAAACGTTTGATCTGCTGGCTTGGGGTAGCAACAGAGGGGGCTGAGTTGAAATGGACTTTCCTGAGGATGGTCTTAATGTTGGTTTGAGTCCATGGAGACCTTGGTATGGGGCAGTGGCACCAGGGCCCTGAAGGATTCTCCTAACCAGAGGTTATGACAAAGCTCCAATGAGCAAGTTTTCCATGGGGAGACGAGATTTGTTTTTATTGGTGCCTCAGGAAACCACCATATGCTGGTATTGGAAACGAGGCCTCTGAGGACAGATGCCTGGGAACCAAAGCAATGGATCTGATTAGGGCCTAGGGGCCTGTCCGGTTCAATATTCTTCTCTGGGGACATCTGTTGTCTGAGTGGAGGTAGTTGCTCAGCTGGTTTGAGATCACCCCTGTTTGTCCTGGGCGGCCTACACTATTGGGATGGCCTCAGTGACTTTGGAGGTGTTTCCTAATTTGCAAGGTTGTGGCCAATGGAATGGGAAGAATTCCCTTGAAAGGGAAGCACAGTCCTGAGGTGTGGCTCCAGGGACCCAAGTGTGGAGCGTGTGTGTTCCAGGGCTATTTGGACAAAAGTCTTAAAACACAAACTCCACTTAGGTTGGGGGATGTAGGTATGGTCGGCCCGATCTATAGACCGTGAGGAGACCTCTTCGGGATATGAACAAAGGGCGAATGTGAGGTGCTTGCTCATGCTTTTTTTTTTTTTTTTCTGGAAATGTGTCACCGATTGCCATGGAATGTCGGGGTGTCCTCATGGGCCATCGATGAGGCTACCTTTCTCAGGATTTGACCCGATCCCAAGAGTTTGGTGTCATTCTGTGGGAAGGGAGGAGGCCTTTCTGTTTTTTTTTGTTTATTTTTTTTGTTTTTTTGTTTTTTTTTTTTTTTTTTACCTCAGGTGGACCACCAAAAGAGGGATTCCAGAGCAGAGTCGTGGGTGGGGGCAACTGCACAACCAGACCGCTGGTTAACATTGGGACCTAAGAACATGGCAAGCCCCATATGTGGGCTCTTGGTCCAGACACTGAGAGGCCTTCCTTGAGGATATGTCTCACACTGAGTTTCACAATGTGTTTTTTGTCCCAAGGAGCCCCTCAAGTCAGGGGTGGCCAAATGTATCATGCTGGTTTCTCCTACACTGTACGTTGCACAGTATGGGAACCACAAGTTTTCTGGCAATGGGGAAGATGGAGTTCTAATTTCTTCAACACTTTCACTCCTGGACTGTGATTGGATTTAAGGTCTAGGTTCTGAAGCCTGAGAACTGAGGTTGGGAAGAGATGAAGCCCTAAGGCCATGGTGTGTCTGATGTGCTCAGTGTTCTGCCAGCTGTTGAGTGTGGGTTGGGAGGTGCAGGCTCAGGCTGTGGCAGACAGGGAATTAGTGCCCAGGCTAGACTGCATCATTGGGATGCAGTCGAGTTTCGTGCAGGATGGTACTCATTTGTGGTTACTGGGTAGCCCCAGAGGGCAACGTTTTTCTTCTGGAGGGAAGACACAGTGCCACATAGTGGCTCCAGAATTCTCATACTGGAAGGCTTGTGGGCCAGGAGTGTGAGGAAAAAATTCTGAGAACACAAGCCAGACTTAGATTTCGGGGTGAGGGGACGGCAGGAGCCTCTGCAGAGATGATTCAAGATCCGGTACACCTGAAGACAGAGCTAGGATCAGACGTTTTCTTAGGTCGGAGTTTCTGTCCATGATGGCCCCTTCATGAAGGGAGGGGGTCACGAGGACATGGAGGTTGTCCGACGATGGGAATTGTGAGATGCTCCAAACCACAATGATTCTTTCTGTGGGACAGTCGAGACCTGTTGCATGGCTCCAGGATATCCCATAAGAAAGTTATCCAGAGCAGGGTTCTAAGGATGGATGCCTGGGCAGCCTGCCTCCCATTCCAGGTGTCTCATAGAGCCAAGGCAAGTTCGATCTGCTGGATCTAGGGGAGCAACCGAGGCGGGTGTTTTGAAATGGGTGAGTTGAGGATGGGTCATAATGTGCATTTGTGTCCATGTAGACCTTGGAATGGGGTGCTTGATCCGGGGCCTTGAGGGATGTTCATAACCGGAGGTTTTGATGGAGCTCTAAAGAGTATGTTTCCTATGTAGAGAAGAGAATTGTTTTGATGAGTGCCTAAGGAATCTCCCATATGCTGGTATTGGAAACCAGGCCTCTGAGGAGAGATGACTGGAATCAAAAGCAATGGATCTGTTTAGGGCCTCAGTGCCCGTCCAGTTCAATCTTACTCTATGGGGATATCTGTCTCTGGGTCTGAGTGGAGGTGGTTTCCTAACTTGTGAAAGATCATCCCTGTTTGTCCTGGGCAGCCAACACAATTCGGATGGCCTGGGGGAGTTTGGAGGATTCTCCTAATCTATAGGGTTGTGGCCAATGGAAATGGCAGAATTCCCCTGGAGAGGGAAGTCACAGTCCTGAGGTGTGGCTCCAGGGGCCCCAGCTTGGATGGTGTGTGGGCCAGGACTGTGGGGACAGAAGACTGAAAACACAAACTCAGCTTAGTTTTGGGGATGTATGTATGAAGGCTCGATCTACAGACCGTGAGAATTTTCCGGTCTATGAACAAAGGGCGAGTATGTGGCGCTTGCTCAGGCTTTTGTCTCTGGATTTTGTGTCAATGGTGGCCGTGGAATGTCGGGGTGTCCTCAAGGGTCATGGACAATTCTTTCTCTGGTGATTTGGCCTGATCCCAAGCGGTTGGGATCATTCTGTGGATGGGAAGAGTCCATTCTGTATTTTTTTTTTTTTTACCTCAGGTGTTCCACCAAAGAGGGATTCCAGAGTAGAGCCCTGAGTAGGGGTGACTAGACATCTCGAACTCTGGTTGAGATTGGGGGACTAGGGGCTTGGCAAGCCCCATATGTGGGCTGTGTTCCAGTCACTAAGAGGCTTTACATGAGGATAGGGCTCACGCTGAGGGTCACAATGTGTGTTTGTGCACATTGTGGCCCTCAGGGATAGGTGGGGCCTCATAGTCCATGCGGCTTTCTCCTACAATGAACATTGGACAACATGCCAACCACTAGGTTTCTTGCCAAGGCGAAGGAGAAGATCTGATTTTTGCATCACGTTCACTCTTGAGCAGTGAGTGGAGATAAGGTCTAGGTTCTGAAGGTGAAAACTGAGTTTGGGTATAGATGATGTCCTAAAGCCATTGTGGGTGTGATATGCTCTGTGTATGGCCAGCTGTCTGGGTGTTGGACTGGAGGTCTGCCCTCAGGCTGTGTCAGAGAGGGCTTTAGTGCACAGGCTAGACTGTATAATTGGGGTATGGTCGAGTGGCATGCAGGTTGTTACTCATTTGGCGTTTCTGGTTAGCCCTATAGGGCAACATTTTTCTTCTGGAGGGCAGGCAGAGTGCTGCATTGTGTCTCCAGAATTGCCAAACTGGAGGGGTGTGGTCAGGATTGTGAGGAAGTAAGTCTGAAAACTCAAGCTAGCACGAGTTTTGGGGCAAAGAGCATGGCAGGCCCACTCTGCAAGGCTGAATCGAGATCTCCTGCAGGTGAGGTCAGGGCGATTATCAGATGTTGCCTCAAGCTGGAGTTTGTGTCCATGACGACCCCTTCCTGAAGGGGGTGGGGGCGTCATGTGTTCAGGGAGGTTTCCCTACGCTGGGAGTTGTGAGCTGCTCCCAACTTCAAAGTTTCCTTCTTCAGGACAGTCGAGTACTAATGGATGGTTCCAGGATGCCCCATACAGAAAGACTCGAGAGCAGGTGCCTAAGCATGGATGCTGAGAAACGCCAACTCACCTTCCCATTGCTTGGTCGAGACATGGCACGCTCAATCTGCGGGCTCTTGGGTGAGCTACCCAGAAGGCTGAGTTTAAATGGACTCTGCCGAGGATGAGTCATAATGTGGGTTGGTGGCCATGGAGACCTTGGAATGTGGCAGTAGTTAAGGGACTCTGCAGGATTCTCCAACCCGAAGGGCGTGACACAACTCCAACAAGGAAGCTTCCCATGTGGAGATGAGAGGTCTTCTGTCTGGTGCCTCAGGAAAGCCCCGTATGCTGGTCTTCGAACCCAGGCCTCTGAGGAGTGATACCTGGACACCAAAGCAAGAGTTCATAATAGGGCCTAGGGGCCTGTCTGGTTCAATCTTCTGTCTCTGCGGATATCTGTCTGTGTGTCTGCATGGAGGTAGTAGTTGCTCAGCTTGTGTCATAATGCCCCTATTTGTCCAGTGCGGCTTGCGGTAGTGGGATGTCCTTGGGGACCTTGAGGTTTCTACTATTTTGTAGAGTTGTGGCCAATGGAATGGGCAGTTTCTTAGGAGAGAGCAGGCACAGTTCTGTGGTGTGGCTCCAGAGACCCCAGCCTGGAGGCTGTGTGGGCCATGGCTGTGCAGACAGACATCCAAAAACCCTAACTCAGCTCAGGTTTGGGGCCGAGGTTACGGCAGGCCTGATCTACAGTCCATGAGGGGAGCTCCTCTGGATATGAAAGAAGGGTGAGAGGGAGGCAGTCGCTCAGGCTTTTGTCTCTGGATGTTTTGTCCACAATGGCCGTTTAATGTAGGAGTTGCCTCATGGGTCGTAGAAGTCTCCCTCTCTGGTAGTTTGTCCAGCCCCCAAGAGTTTGGGGTCATTCTGTGGGAAGGGAAGTGTCCTGTTTTCTGCTTCATGTGTCCCCCCATTAGAGGGATTCTAGAGCATAGCAGTGGGTACTGACAACTGGAATACTCGCCCTCTGGTTAAGCCTGGGGGCCTATGGATATGACAAGCCCCATATGCAGGATCTTGGTCCAGCCACTGAGAGGCGTTACTTTAATACAGGACTCACGCTGCAGGTCACAATGCATGTCTGTGCCCTAGGCGGCCCTCAAGCACTGGCGTGGCCTTTCGGAAAATGCAGGTTTTCCCACATTGAACGTTGGACAACATGCCAACCACAAGGTTTCTGGCCATGGGGAAGGAGGAATTCTAATTTCTGCATCACGTTCACCCCTGGGCAGTGATTGGAGATAAGGTCTAAGTTCTGAAGCCTGAAAACCGAGGTTGGGAAGAGATGACGACCTACAGCCATAGCGGGTCCTATGTGTCCAGGTTGGGGCCAGCTGTCTGGGTGTCGTTTGGGATGTCTTGTCTCAGGCTGTGCCAGACAGGGCATTAGTATACAGGGTGGGCTGTATAATTGTTTACAATCGAGTGGCATGCATTAGAAAATCATTTGGGGTTTCTTATTAGCAGCATAGGGCAAAGTTTTTCTTCTGGAGGGCAGGCAGAGTGCTGCATTGTGGCTTCGGAATTCCCAAACTGGAGGGCTTGTGGGCCAGGAGAGTGAGGACGGAAGTCTGAGAACACAAGCTAGGCTTAGGTTTCGGGGCAAGGACATGGCAGGCACACTCTGCAGAGCTGAATTGAGATCTCATGCGTCTGAAGTCAGGTCGAGGTTAAGACTTTGGCTCAGGTTTGAGTTTCTGTCCATGTTGGCCCCTTCAGGAAGGGGGGGCATTATGAGGCCATGCGGGTTTTCCCACTATTGGAGTTGTGAGATGCTCCAAACCGCAAGGATTCCTTCTGTGGGACAATTAAGATTTGTTGGATGGCTCCAGGACGTCTTATAAGGTATTTTTCCAGAACATGGTTCTAAGTATGGATGCCTGGGCAGCCAGCCTCACATTCCAATTGTCTCCTAGCAACAAGAAACGTTTGATCTGCTGGCTTGGGGTAGCAACAGAGGGGGCTGAGTTGAAATGGACTTTCCTGAGGATGGTCTTAATGTTGGTTTGAGTACATGGAGACCTTGGTATGGGGCAGTGGCACCAGGGCCCTGAAGGATTCTCCTAACCAGAGGTTATGACAAAGCTCCAATGAGCAAGTTTCCATGGGGAGACGAGATTTGTTCTTATTGGTGCCTCAGGAAACCACCATATGTTGGTATTGGAAACGAGGCCTCTGAGGAGAGATGCCAGGAAACCAAAGCAATGGATCTGATTAGGGCCTAGGGGCCTGTCCGGTTCAATATTCTTCTCTTGGGACATCTGTTGTCTGAGTGGAGGTAGTTGCTCAGCTGGTTTGAGATCACCCCTGTTTGTCCTGGGCGGCCTACACTATTGGGATGGCCTCGGTGACTTTGGAGGTTTTTCCTAATTTGCAAGGTTGTGGCCAATGGAATGGGAAGAATTCCCTTGAAAGGGAAGCACAGTCCTGAGGTGTGGCTCCAGGGACCCAAGTGTGGAGCGTGTGTGTTCCAGGGCTATTTGGACAAAAGTATGAAAACACAAACTCCACTTAGGTTGGGGGATGTAGGTATGGCCGGCCCGATCTATAGACCGTGAGGAGACCTCTTCGGGATATGAACAAAGGGCGAATGTGAGTTGCTTGCTCATGCTTTTTTTTTTTTTTTCTGGAAATGTGTCACCGATTGCCATGGAATGTCGGGGTGTCCTCATGGGCCATCGATGAGGCTCCCTTTCTGGGGATTTGACCCGATCCTAAAAGTTTGGGGTCATCTGTGGGAATGGAGGAGGCCTTTCTGTTTTTTTTGTTTACTTTTTTTTTGTTTTTTTTTTTGTTTTTTTTTTTACCTCAGGTGGACCACCAAAAGAGGGATTCCAGAGTAAAGTCGTGAGTGGGGGCAACAGGACAACCAGACCTCTGGTTAACATTGGGACCTAAGAACATGGCAAGCCCCATATGTGGGCTCTTGGTCCAGACACTGAGAGGCCTTCCTTGAGGATAGGTCTCACACTGAGTTTCACAATGTGGTTTTGTGCCCAAGGATCCTTTCAAGTCAGGGCGTGGCCTAAAGTACCATGCTGGTGCCTCCTACACTGAACGTTGCACAGTATGGGAACCACAAGTTTTCTGGCCATGGGGAAGATGGAGTTCTAATTTCTTCAACACTTTCACTCCTGGACTGTGATTGGATTTAAGGTCTAGGTTCTGAAGCCTGAAAACTGAGCTTGGGAAGAGATGAAGCCCTAAGGCCATGGTGTGTCCGATGTGCTCAGTGTTCGGCCAGCTGTTGAGTGTGGGTTGGGAGGTGCAGGCTCAGGCTGTGGCAGACAGGGAATAAGTGCCTAGGCTAGACTGTATCATTGGGGTGCAGTCGAGTTTCGTGCAGGATGGTACTCATTTGTGGTTACTGGGTAGCCCCAGAGGGCAACGTTTTTCTTCTGGAGGGAAGACACAGTGCCACATAGTGGTTCCAGCATTCCCAAACTGGAAGGCTTGTGGGCCAGGAGTGTGAGGAAAATATTCTGAGAACACAAGCCAGACTTAGATTTCGGGGTGAGGGGACGGCAGGCACCCTCTGCAGAGATGATTCGAGATTCCGTATACCTGAAGACAGAGCTAGGATCAGACGTTGGCTTAGGTCGGAGTTTCTGTCCATGACGGCCCCTTCATGAAGGGGAGGGTGTCACGAGGACATGGAGGTTTTCCGAAGATGGGAATTGTCTGATGCTCCAAACCACAATGATTTCTTCTGTGGGACCGTCGAGACCTGTTGGATGGCTCCAGGACATCCCATAAGAAAGTTATCCAGAGCAGGGTTCTAAGGATGGATGCCTGGGCAGCCTGCCTCCCATTCCAGGTGTCTCATAGAGCCAAGGCAAGTTCGATCTGCTGGATCTAGGGGAGCAACCGAGGCGGGTGTGTTGAAATGGGTGAGTTGAGGATTGGTCATAATGTGCATTTGTGTCCATGTAGACCTTGGAATGGGGTGCTTGATCCGGGGCCTTGAGGGATGTTCATAACCGGAGGTTTTGATGGAGCTCTAAAGAGTATGTTTCCTATGTAGAGAAGAGAATTGTTTTGATGAGTGCCTAAGGAATCTCCCATATGCTGGTATTGGAAACCAGGCCTCTGAGGAGAGATGACTGGAATCAAAAGCAATGGATCTGATTAGGGCCTAAGTGCCCTTCCAGTTCAATCTTATTCTATGGGGATATCTGTCTCTGGGTCTGAGTGGAGGTGGTTTCCTAACTTGTGAAAGATCATCCCTGTTTGTCCTGGGCAGCCAACACAATTCGGATGGCCTGGGGGAGTTTGGAGGATTCTCCTAATCTATAGGGTTGTGGCCAATGGAAATGGCAGAATTCCCCTGGAGAGGGAAGCCACAGTCCTGAGGTGTGGCTCCAGGGGCCCCAGCTTGGATGGTGTGTGGGCCAGGACTGTGGGGACAGAAGTCTGAAAACACAAACTCAGCTTAGGTTTGGGGATGTATGTATGAAGGCTCGATCTACATACCGTGAGAATTTTCCGGTCTATGAACAAAGGGCGAGTATGTGGCGCTTTCTCAGGGTTTTGTCTCTGGATTTTGTGTCAATGGTGGCCGTGGAATGTCGGGGTGTCCTAAAGGGCCATGGACAATTCTTTCTCTGGTGATTTGGCCTGATCCAAGTGGTTGGGATCATTCTGTGAATGGGAAGAGTCCTTTCTGTATTTTTTTTTTTTTACCTCAGGTGTCCCACCAAAGAGGGATTCCCGAGTAGAGCTCTGAGTAGGGGTGACTAGACATCTCGAACTCTGGTTGAGATTGGGGGACTAGGGGCTTGGCAAGCCCCATATGTGGGCTGTTGTTCCAGTCACTAAGAGGCTTTACATGAGGATAGGGCTCACGCTGAGTGTCACAATGTGTGTTTGTGCAAATTGTGGCCCTCAGGGTTAGGTGGGGCCTCATAGTCCATGCTGCTTTCTCCTACAATGAACATTGGACAACATGCCAACCACTAGGTTTCTTGCCAAGGCGAAGGATAAGTTCTGATTCTTGCATCACGTTCACTCCTGAGCAGGGAGTGGAGATAAGGTCTAGGTTCTGAAGGTGAAAATTGAGGTTGGGTAGAGATGATGGCCTAAATCATTGTGGGTTTGATATGCTCAGTGTACGGCCAACTGTCTGGGTGTTGGACTGGAGGTCTGCCCTCAGGCTGTGTCAGACAGGGCTTTAGTGCACAGGCTAGACTGTATAATTGGGGTATGGTCGAGTGGCATGCAGGTTGTTACTCATTTGGCTGTTCTGGTTAGCCCTATAGGGCAACATTTTTCTTCTGGAGGCCAGGCAGTGTGCAGCATTGTGTCTCCAGAATTTCCAAACTGGAGGGGTGTGGCCAGGATTCTGAGGACGGAAGTCTGGGAACACAAGTTAGGCTTAGGTTTCAGGGTGAGGGCCCAGCAGGCACACTCTCAAGTGCTGAATCGAGATCTCATGCTTCTGAATTCAGGGCGAGGCTCAGACTTTGGCTTAGGATGGAGTTTCTGTCCGTGATGGCCCATTTATGAAGGTGTGGGGCATCATGAGGAAATGGAGGTTTTCTCACAGTGTTATTGTGTGATGCTTCAAACCACAAGGATTCATTCTGCGAGACAGTCAAGACAGGTTGGTTGGATTCAAGACGTCCCATAAAGAAGTTCTCCAGAGCAGGGTTCTAAGGATGGATGCCTGGGAAGCCCGCCTCCCATTCTAACTGTCTCCTAGTGACAAGGAAGGTTTGATCTGCTGCCTTGGGTGAGCAGCCGAGGGGGCTGATTTGAAATGGACTCTCCTGAGAATGGATCATAATGTAAGTTTGTGTCCTTGGAGACCTTGGGATTGGGCCATCGTGCCAGCGCCCTGAAGGATCCTCCTAAACTGAGGTATTGACACAGCTCCAAAGAGCAAGTTTCCCATGTGGAGATGAGATCTGTTCTGATTGTTTCCTTAGGAAACCCCCATATTCTGATATTGGAAACCAGGCCTCTGAGGAGAGATACCTAGAAACCAAAGCAATGCATCAGAAGTTGGCTCAGGTTGGAGTTTCTGTCCATGATGGCCCCTTTATAAAGGGGAGCATCTCATGAGGCCATGTAGGTTTTCCCACGATAGGAGTTGTGAGATGCTCCAATCTGCAAGGATTCCTTCTGTGGGACAGTCAAGACCTTTTGGAAGGCTCCAGGACATCCCATATGGAACGGCGCCAGAGCAGGATTCCATGGATGGATGCCTAGAGAGTCTGCTTTGCATTCCAGTTGTCTCCTAGCGACAAGGCAGGTTTGATATTCTGCCTCTGGGGGAGTAATCGACGGGGCTGAGTTGAAATGTACTCTCCTGCCGAATGGTCATAATGCGGGTATGTGTCCATGGAGACCTTGGAATAGGGCGGTTGCTCCGGCTACCTGAAGGTTTCTCCTAACTGGAGGCTTTTACAGAGCTCCAAAGGATAAGTTTCCAATGTGAAGACAAGATTTGTTCTGATTGGTATCTCTGGAATCCCCCATATGCTGGTATTGGAAAACAGGCCTCTGAGGAGAGATGCTTAGAAAAAAAAGCAATGGAACCAATTACATTCTAGGGGCCAGTCCAGTTTAATCTTCTTCTCTTGGGTTATCTGTCTACGGGTGAGTTGACGTCGTTGCTCAGCTTGTGAGAGATCGCCCCTCTTTGTCCTGGGTGGCCTACACTATTGGAATGGCCTCTGGGACTTTGGAGGTTTCTCCTTATCTGTAGGGTTGTGGCCAATGGAATGGGAAGAATTTCCTTGGAGAGGGCAGGCACAGTCCTGAGGTGTGGCTCCAGGGGCCTCAGTCTGGAGGGTGTGTGGGACAGGGATGTCAAGATAGAAGTCTGAAAACACAAACTCGGCTTAGGTTTGGGGACGTAGGTATGGCAGGCCCAATCTACAGACTATGAGGAGAATTTTTTGGGCTATGACCTAAGGGTGAGTGTGAACGCTTGCTGAAGCTTATGTCTCTGGATTTTGTGTCAATAGTGGCCGTGGAATGTCGGGCTGGCCTCATGGGCCATGGACGAGTCTTTCTCTCTGGACCCCAATCACTTGGGATGGCCCAATCCCAAGTGATTGGGGTCATTCTGTGAGTGGGAGGAGTCCTTTCTGTGTTTATTTACCTCAAATGTCCCACCAAAGAGGGATTCCAGAGCAGAGCCCTGAGTAGGGGTGACTAGATGTCTCTACCTCTGGTTAAGATTGGGTGACTTGGGGCATGGCAGGCCCCATATGCGGGCTCATGGTCCAGCCACTGAGAGGCTTTACTTGAGGACAGGGCTCAAACTGAGGGTCCCAATGTGTGTTTGAGCCCACCGCAGCTCTTAAGCATAGGCAGGGCCTCAGGGACCCTACACTACCCTCAGGGGCCCTACTACTACCCCTGTAGGCCCTACAGGGGTCCTCCACTGAACGTTGGACAAGATGCCAACCACAAGATTCTGGCGAGAGGGAAGGAGGAGTTCTGATTTCTGCATCACGTTCACCCATGGGAAGTGAGTAGAAATAAGGTCTAGGATTCTGTAGCCTGAAACCCGAAGTTGGAAAGAGATGGCGACCTAAGGCCATGGCGGTTCAGATGTTCTCAGTGTACTGCAAGCTGTCTGGGTGTCGGTTGGGAATTCAGGCCTCAGGTTCTGTCAGACAGGGCATTAGTGCACAGGCTAGACTATATAATTGGTGTACAGTTGAGTGACGTGCAGGTTTATCCTCATTTGAGGTTTCTGGGTAGACCCATAGGGCAATATTTTTCTTCTAGAGGGCAGGCAGAGTGCAGCACTGTGTCATCGGAAATCCCAAAATAGAGGGCGTGTGGTCCAGGAGAGTGAGGACGGAAGTCGGAGAACACTAGCTACGCTTAGGTTTTGGGGTGAGGGCACAGCAGGTACACTCTGAAGAGCTGAATCAAGATCTCGTGCATCTGAAGTCAAGGCGAGATCAGCTGTTGGCTCAGGTTGGAGTTTCTTTCCATGATCTGCCTTCATGAAGATTGGGGGCATCATGTGACCTTGGAAGCTTTCCATGATATGAGTTGTTAGGTGGTCCATGCACAAGGACTCCTGTGGGACAGTCGAGACCTGTTGGATGGCTCAAGGATGTCCCATAAGGAACGACGCAAGATCAGGGTTCTAAGGATGGATGCCTGAGGAGCCCAACTCGCATTTCAATTGTCTCCTAGCGACAAGGCAGGTTCAATCTGCTGGCTCTGGAGTAGCAACCGAGGGGGTTTAGTTGAAATGGACTCTCCTGAGGATGGGTCATAATTTGGGATTGTGTCCATGGAGATATTCAAATGGGGCAGTGGCTCCAGTGACCTGAAGTTTTCTCCTAACTGGAGGTTATGACACAGCTCCATAGAGCAAGATTCCCATGTGGAGACGAGATTTTTTCTAATAGGTAGCTCTGGAAACCCCCTTATGCTGGTATTGGAATCCAGGCCTCTGAGGAGAGATGCCTGAAAACAAAAGCAATGGATCCAATTAGGGCCTAGGTGCATGTCTTGTTCAATATTCTTTTCTATGGATATCTGTCTAAGGTTCTGATTGGAGGTAGTGGCTCAGCTTGTGCCAGAGGGTTCCTGTATGTCCAGGACATCCTACACTATTGGGATGGCCTCAGAGATTTTGGATGATTCTCCTAATCTGTCAGGTTGTGCCAAATGAATGAGCAGAATTCCCTTGGAGAGGGCAGGCACAGTCCTGAGGTGTGGCTCCATGGGGCCCAGCCTTTAGAATGTGTGGGTGAGGACAATGGAGACAGAAGTCTGAAAACACAAACTCGGCTTAGGTTTGGGGACATAGGTATGGCAGGCCCGATCTACAGACCTTGAGAATTTTGGGGGCTCTGAACAAAGGGCAAGTGTGTGGCGCTTTTTCAGGTTTTTGTCTCCGGATTTTGTGTCAATGGTGGCCGTGGAATGTCAGGCTGGCCTCATCGACCATGGACGAGTATTTCTCTCTGTGGATTTGGCCAGATTCCAAGTGTTTGGGGTCATTCGTTGGATGGTAGGAGTCCTTACTTTTTTTTTTTCTTTATCTTGTTTTTTTTTTTTTTTTTTTTTTTACCTTATGGGTCCCACCAAATAGGGATTCCAGAAAAGAGCTCTGAATAAGGTTGACTAGACTTCTCAAGCTCTGGCTAGGATTGGGGGAGTAGGGGCATGGCAAGTCCCATATGCAGGCTCTTGGTCCAGCCCCGGAGAGGCTTTACTTGAGGCCAGGGTTCATGCTTAGGGTACTAATGTGTGTTTGTGCCCATCACAGCCCTCAAGCATGTCTGAGGCCTCATTGGCCATGCTGGGTTCTCATATACTGAACGTTGGACAACATGCCAACCACAAGGTTTCTGGTCATGGGGAAGGTGAAGTTCTGATTTCTGCATCACGTACATCACTTAGTTGTGAGTGGAGATAATGTCTAGGTTCTGAAGCCTGAAGACCAAGGTTGGGAAGAGATGATGACCTAAGGCCATGGCATGTTCAATGTGTTCAGTGTGAGGCCAGGTGTCTGGGTGTCGGTCATGAGGTCTGGGGTCAGGCTGTGTCAGACAGGGCATTAGTGCCCAGGCTAGACTGTATAATTGGGGTACAGTCTAGAGAATTGCAGGTTGATCCTCATTTGATGTTTCTGGGTAGACCCCTAGGGCAAAGTCTCTCTTCTGGAGGGCAGGCAGAGTGCTGCATTTTGTCTCCAGAATTCCCAAAGTGGAAGGCTTGTGGGCCAGGACTGTGAGGATGGAAGTCTGAGAACGCGAGCTGGCTTAGGTTTTGGGACGAGGGCAAGGCAGGCACACTCTGAGAGCTGAATTGAGATCTCATGCATCTGAGGTCAGGGCGAGGATCAGACGGGAGTTTCTGTCCATGATGTCCTCTACCTGAAGGTGGAGGCATCACGAGGCCATGGAGGTTTTCCCACGGTGCGAGTGTGTGATGCTGCAAACCACAAGGATTCCTTCTGCAGGACAGTTGAGACCTGTTGAATGGATCAAGGACACCCCATTAGGAATTTCTCCAGAGCAGAGTTCTAACATGGATACCTGGGCAACGAACTCGCATTCCAATTGTCTCCTAGTGACAAAGCAGGTTTGATCTGCTGGCACTGGGTGAGCAACCGCCAGGTTTGAGTTGAAATGGACTCTCCTGAGGATGGGTCATAATGTGGGATTGTGTCCATTGAGACATTGGAATGTGGCGGTGGCTCCAGTGACGTGAAATTTTCTCCTAACTGGAGGTTTTGACACAGTTCCATATAGCATGATTCCCATGTGGCATGCGATTTGTTCTGATTGGTAGCTCCAGAAACCCCCATGTGCTGGTATTGGAATCCAGGCCTCTGAGGAGAGATACATGAAAACAAAAGCAATGAATTCGTTTAGGGCCTAGGTGCCTGTCCTCTTCAATCTTCTTTTCTATGGATATCTATCTACAGGTCTGATTGGAGGTAGTGGCTCAGCTTGTGGCAGATGGTCCCAGTTTGTCCCGGACATCCTACAATATTGGGGTGGCCTCGGGGACTTCGGATGTTTCTCCTAATCTGTCAGGTTGTGCCAAAGGAATGAGCAGAATTCCCATGGAGAGGGCAGGCACAGTCCTGAGGTGTGGCTCCATGGGGCCAAGCCTTGAGGGTGTGTGGGCCAGGACAATGGAGACAGAAGTCTGAAAACACAAACTTGGCTTAGGTTTGGGGACATAGGTATGGCAGGCCCGATCTACAGACCGTGAGAATTTTTCAGGCTTTGAACAAAGGGCGAGTGTGTGGCGCTTTTTCAGGCTTTTGTCTCCGGATTTTGTGTCAATGGTGGCCGTGGAATGTCAGGATGGCATCATCAGCCATGGACGAGTATTTCTCTCTGTGAATTTGGCCCAATTCCAAGTGTTTGCGGTCATTCTTTGGACGGTAGGAGTCCTTTCTCTATTTTTTTTTAACCTCATGTGTCCCACCAAGGAGGGATTCTAGAGAAGAGATCTGAGTAGGGGTGACTAGACTTCTCAAGCACTGGTTAAGGTTTGGGGAGTAGGGGCATGGTAATCTCCATATGTGGGCTCTTGGTCCAGCCCTGGAGAGGCTTTACTTGAGGCCAGGGTTCATGCTTAGGGTCCTAATATGTGTTTGTGCCCATCGCAGCCCTCAAGCATGTCTGAGGCCTCATGGGCCATGCTGGTTTCTCCTACACTGCACGTTGGACAACATGCCAACCACAGGGTTTCTGGTCATGGGGAAGGAGGAGTTCTGATTTCTGCATCACGTACACGGCATGGCAGTGAGTAGAGATAAGGTCTAGATTCTGAAGCCTGAAAACCGAGGTTGGTAAGAGATGACGACCTAAGGCCATGGTGGGTCCGTTGCACTTAGTGTGCGGCCAGATGTCTGTGTCCATCATGAGGTCTGGGCTCAGGCTGTGTCAGGCAGGGCATTAGTCCCCAGGCTAGACTGTATAATTGGGGTACAGTCGAGTGATGTGAAGGTTGGTCCTCATTTGGGGTTTCTGGTTGGCCCCATAGGGCAAAGATTTTCTTCTGGAGGGCAGGCAGAGTGCTGCATTCTGGCTCCAGAATTGCCAACTTCAGGGCTTGTGGGCCAGGTGTTTTTGGACAGAAGTCTGAGAATACAAGTTCAGCTTAGAATTCGCAGCGGTGACATGGCAGGCACACTCTACAGACCTGAAATGAGATCTCGTGCATCTGAAGTCAGGGCGAGGATCAGATGTTGGCTTAGGTTGGAGTTTCTGTACATGATGTCCCCTTCATGAAGGTGGGGGGGGCATCAGGAAACCATGGAAGATTTCCAACTTTGTGAGTGTGTGATGCTCCAAACCACAAGGATTCCGTCAGCGGGACAGTCACGACCTTTTGGATGGATCAAGGACGTCCCATAAGAAATGCTCCAAAGAACAGTTCTAATGATGGATGCCTGGGCAGTCAAACTTGCATTCCAGTTGTGTCCTAGTGAAAAGGAGGATTCGATCTGCTGTCACTGGGGGAACAACCGAGGGGGCTGAATTGAAATGGACTCTCATGAGGATCAGTCATGATGTGGATTTGTGTCCATGGATCCCTTGGAATGGGGCAGTGGCTCTGTTGCCCTGAAGAATTCTCCTAACCTGAGGTTTTGATGCAGCTCCAAAGAGCAAGTTTCCCATGTAGAGACGAGATTTGTTCTGAAACCCCCACAACCTGGTATTGGAAACCAAGCATCTGGGGAACAATGCCTGGAATCCAAAGCAATGGATCTGATTACGGTCTAGGGGCCTGTCCTTTTCAATATTCTCCTCTGAGTGTCTCTGTCTAAGATTCAGAATGGAGGTCACTGCTCAGCTTGTGTCAGATCACCCATATTTGTTGGGGGAGGCCAACACTATTGGGCTGGTCTTGGGAATTGGAGGTTTCTCCTAATCTGTAAGGTTGTGGCAAATGAAACGGGCAGAGTTCCCTTGGAGAGCACTGACACAGTCCTTAGGTGTGACACCACCTTTCTGGGTGTCATCCAGGAGGTCCAGGCTCAGGCTGTGTCAGACAGGGCATTAGTGCCAAGCTTAGACTGTATAATTGGAGTAAAGTTGAGTGGCATGCAGGTTGATCCTCATTTGGCGTTTCTGGGTAGCCCCAGGGGAAACGTTTTTCTTCTGGAGGGAAGGAAGAGTGCTGCATTGTGGCGACGGAATTCTCACACTGGAGGGCTTGTGGGCCAGAATTGTGAGGAAGGAAGTGAGAGAACACAAGCTAGGCTTAGGTTTTGGGTCAAGATCATGGCAGGCACACTCTGTAGAGCTAAATCTAAATCTCATGCATCTGAAGTCAGGGCGAGGATCAGACGAAGGCTCAGGTTGAAGTTTCTGTTCAGGATGGCCCCTTCATGATGGTGGGGGGCATCATGGGGCTATGGAGACTTTCCCACGATTGGCATTGTAAGTTGCTCCAATCGGCCAGGATTCCTTCTACGGGACAGTCGAGACCGGTCAGATTGCTCCAGGACGTCCCATGCGGAACCACGGCAGTGCAGGGTTCTAAGGATGGATTCCTGGAGTGCCCGCCTCACATTCCTATTGTCTCCTAGTGACAAGGCAGGTTCGATCTGCTTCTTTTGGGGAGCAAACAAAGGGGATGTGTTGAAATGGACTCGCCTGCGGATGGGTCATAATGCGGGTTTGTGTCCATGGAGACCTTGGAATGGGGTGTTGGCTGCTGGGACCTGAAGGTTTCCCTTAACTGGAGGTTGTGACACAGCTCCAAAATGCATGTTTCCCATGTGGAAATGAGATTTGTTCAGACTGGTACCTCTTGAAGAACACATATGCTGGTATTGGAAACCAGGCCTCTGAGGAGAGATGCCTGGAATCAAAAGCAATGGATCTGATTAGGGCCTAGGTGCCTGTCCGGTTCAATCTTCTTCTCTGGGGTTATCTGTCTATGGATCTGAGTTGAGGTAGTTGCTCATCTTGGGACAGATCACCCTGTTTGCCCTGAGTGGCCAACACTATTGGGATGGCCTCAGGGACGTTGGAGTGTTCTCCTAATCTTTAGGGTTGTGGCCAATGGAATGGGCAGAATTTGCTTGGAGAAGGCAGGCACAGTCCTGAGGCATGGCTCCAGGGGCCCCAGCCTGGAGGGTGTGTGGGCCAGGACAGTGGGGACAGAAACCTGAAAACCCAAACTCAGCTTAGATTTGGGGACGTAGGTATGACAAGCCTGATCTATAGACCGCGAGAAGAATTTATCAGGCTATGAACAAAGGGCAAGTGTGAGGCATATCTCCAGGCTTTTGTCTCTAGATATTGTGTCAATGGTGGCCATGGAATGACGGGATGGCCTCTTTGGCCATGGATGATTCTTTCTCTTTTAAGATTTGGTCAGATCCCAAGTTTTGGGGCTCATTCAGGGGATGGAGGAGACCCTTCAATATTTTTTTTCCTCAGGGGTTCCAGAGCAGAGACCTGAATAGGGGTGATTAGAACTCTCAACCTCTCATTAATATTGGGGGACTAGGGATGGCAATGCGGGTTCTTGGTCCAGACCCTGAGAGGCTTTACTTGAGGACAGGGCTCACACTGAGGGTCCCAATGTGTTTGTGCCCATTGCGGTTCTCAAGCAAGGGCGGGGACTCATGGGATACACTGGATTCTCCTACACTGAACGTTGGAAAACATGCCAACCACAAGGTTTCTTGCCTTGAGGAAGAAGGAGTTTCATTTCTGCATCACGTTCACCCCTGGGTAGTGAGTATATATAAGGTCTAGGTTCTGAAGCCTGAAAACCAAGGTTGAAAAGAGATGATGACCTAAAGCCATGGCGGGTCTGATGTGCTCAGTGTACAGCCAGCTGTCTGGGTGTCGGTTGAAAATTCAGACCTCAGGCTGTGCAAGACAGGGCATTAACGCCGAAGCGAAACTGTATAATTGGGGTAGAGTCAAGTGGCATGCAGGTTGATCCTCATTTGGTGTTTCTGGTTAGCCCCATAGGACAACGTTTCCCTTCTGGAGGGCAGTCAGAGTGCTGCATTGTGTCTCTCCAGAATTCCCTAACTGGAGGGCTGGTGGGCTTGGAGTGTGAGGACGAAGTCTGAGAACAATAGCTAGGTTTTGCTTCGGGGCGGGGTTTCGGCAGGCACACTCTGCAGAGTTGAATCAAGATTTCGTGCATCTGAAGTCAGGGTGAGGATTAGACGTTGGCTCAGGTTGGAGTTTCTGTCCAAGATGGCTCTTTCATGAAGGGGACAGTGCACCACGAGGCCACAGAGCTTTTCCCATGATGGGAGTTGTGAGGTGCTCCAAAGCGCAAGGATTCCTTCTGCAGGACAGCTGTGACCTGTTGGATGGCTCCAGGACGTCCCATATGGAATTACTTCAGAGTAGTTTTCTACAGATGGATGCCTAGCCAGTCCGCCTCACATTCCAATTGTCTCCTAGTGACAAGATAGGTTCGATCTGCTGGCTCTAGGGGAGCACCCAAGGGCACTGAGTTGAAAAAGACTCTCCTGCAGATGGGTCCTAATGTGGGATTGTGTCCATGGAGACCTTGGAATGAGGTGGTGGCACCGGGGCTCTGAAGGATTTTCCTAGCCGGAGGTTTTGACACAGCTTGAAAGAGCACGTTTCCCATGTGGAGAAGACATTTGTTCTGACTGATGCCTCAGGAAACCCCCATATGGTGGTATTGAAAACCAGGCCTCTGAGGTTCTGACATAGCTCCTCGAGCAAGTTTCCAATGTGCAGACAAGACTTGCTCTGAAGGAGCCTATGGAAACCCCATAGGCTGGTATTGGAAACCAGGCCTCTGAGAAGAGATGCCTGGAAACCAAAGCAATGGATCTGATTAGGGCCTAGGGGCCTGTCTAGTTCAATGTTCTTCTCTGGGGACATCTGTCTCCGAGTCTGTGTGGAGCTAGTTGCTCAGGTAGTGTCAAATCACCCCTGTTTGTTCCGAGCAGCCTACAATATTGGGATGGTCCCAGGGACATTGGAGATTTCTCCTGATTTATATGGTTGTGGCCAATTGAATATGAAGAATTCCCTTTGAGAGGGCAGGAACAATACTGATGTGTGGTTCCAGGGGCCCTAACATGGAGGGTGTGTGTTTTCACACAACTTTCCAAACAGCCCTGGCCTACACAACCTACAGGCTCAGGCCCCTGGAGCCAAACCTGAGGACTGTACTTGTCCTCTCAGAGGGAATTGTGTGTGCCCATTCCAAAGGCCACAACCCTTCTAATAGGATAAACCTCCAAAGTCCCTGATCCATCTCAATAGTGGTGGCTTCCCAGGAAAAACAGGGGTAATCTGAGCCCAACTGAGCACCTACCTGCACTCAGACCCATAGACAGATGTCCCCAGAGGTATGAAGGAAAGAACAGGCGCCTAGGCACTAATCAGATCCATGCTTTGGTTTCCAGGCATCTCTCCTCAGAGGCCTGGATTTCAAAAGCAGCATATAGCTGTTTCTTGACTCACCCATCAGAAAATATCTCATCTACACATGGGAAACTTGCACGTAGGGGCTGTGTCAAAGCCTCTGTTTAGGAGAACCCTTTAGGGCCCCAGTGCCACCGCTTCATTCCAAGGTCTCCATAGACACAAAAGCACATTAGGACCGATCCCCAGGGGTGTCCATTTCAACTCAGCGTCCACGGTTGCTCCCCACAGATCCAGGAGATCTAACCTGTCTTGTTGCTAGGAGACAATTGGAATGCGAGGTGGGATACCCAGCCATCCATCCTTAGAACCCTGCTCAGAATCATTGGCGTGGAGCCAAACAACAGGTCTCAATTGTCCTGCAGAAGACTCTCTGCAGTTTGGAGCTTCTCACAACTCCCATCGTGGGAAAACACCCATGTCCTCGTGATGGCCCCCCCATTCATGAAGGGGCCATCACGGACAGAAACTCCAACCTGAGCGATCGTCTGATCCTCGCCCTGACTTCAGATGCACGAGATCTCGATTCAGGTCTGTAGATTGTGCCTGCCATGGCCTCACCCAGAAACCTAAGCCTAGCTTGTGTTCTCAGACTTTTGTCGTCAGACTACTGGCCCACAAGCCCTCCAGTTTGGCAATCCAGAACTACAATGCAGCACTCTGCCGGCCCTCCAGAAGAAAAACATTGTCCTCTGGGGCTACCCAGTAACCCCAAATGAGAATCAACCTGCACCGACCTTGGCTGTACCCCAAATACTTAGCCTGACCAGGGCACTAATGCCCTTTCTGACACAGCCTGAGCCTGGACCCCGTGGACCCTCCCAGACAGCTGGCCGCACACTGAGCTCATCGAGCCGCCATGGCCTTAGGTCGTCATCTCTTCCCAACATCGGTTTTCAGGTTTCAGAACCTAGACCTTATCTCCAATCACTGCCTAGGGTAGAAGGTGATGCAGAAATCAGAACTCTTTCCCCCCATGGCAAAAAACCTGGTGGTTGGCATGTTGTCCAACGTTCAGTGTAGTTGAAACCAGTGTGGCCCATGAGGCCCCGCCCATGCTGGCGGGCCACATTGGTCACAAACACACATTGTGATGCTCAGGCTGAGCCCAGTCCTCAAGTAAGGTCACTCAGTGGCTGGATGAAGAGATAGCATATTGGGCTTGCCATGCCCCTAGGCCCCAATTTTTAACCATAGTTCGGATTGTCCCTTCAGTCTAGCCCACGGCTAGGCTTTGGAATTCCTCTTTTGGTGGGACATCTGAGGTAACAAAACTGAAATGAGTCCTCCCATCCCACAGATTGACGAAAAGAAATTGGGAATCGGGCCAAATCCTCAGAGAGGAAGATTCGTCCATGGCCCATGAGGCCTCCCCGACATTCCACGGCCATCGCTGATTCAAAATCCAGAGACAAAAGCCTGAGCAAGCACCTCAGACTCGCACTTTCTTCGTATCCTGAAGAGTTCTTCTCATGGTTTGGTGATCGGGCCTGCCATACCTACGTCCCCAAACCTAAGCTGAGTTTGTGTTTTCAGACTTCTGTCCTCAAAGTCTTGGGCCACACGCCCTCCAGGCTGGGCCCCTGGAGCCACACATTAGAACTGTGCCTACCAATCCATGGGAATTCTGCCCATTCCTTGGACCAAAATCGTACAAATAAGGAGAAACCTCCAAAGTCCCTGAGGCCATCCCAATAGATTTGGTCGCCCTGAACAAACAAGGGCTGTCTAACGCCAGCTGATAATCGACCTCCACTCATACCATAGATGGACGTCCCCAGAGAAGAAGATTGAACCAGACAGGACCCTAGGCCATAATAGGATCCATTGCTTTGGGTTACAGGCATGTGTCCTCAAAAGCCTGATTCCAATACAAGCATAGGGGTTTTCCTGAGGCACCCATCAGAACTCATCTCGTCTCCACAAGGAAACCTGTGCATGGGAGCCATGTCCAAAGCTTAGGAGAGTACTTCAGGGTCCCGGTGCCACCGCCCCATTCCAAGGCACTCATTGACACAAAAGCACATTAGGACCCATCCTCAGGAAAGTCCATTTCAAGTCAGCCACCCCGGTTGCTCAGGCAGAGCCATCAGATCTAAACTGTCTTGTTGCTAGGAGAAAATTGGAATGCGAGGCCGGCTTCCCAGGCATCCATCCGCGAACGGTGCTATGGAGTCATTCCATATGGAATGTCCTGGAGCTGTCCAAAAGGTCTCAATTGTCCCGCAGAAGGAATCCTTGAAGGGGGCATCCCACAACTCCCAACGTGGGAAATCCTCAATGGCCTCGAGATTCTGCTCCCTTCATGAAGCGGCCGTCATGCTCAGAAACTCCCACCTGAGCCAACGTCTGATCCTCGCCCTGACTTCACATGGATGAGATATTGGTTCAGATATGCAGGGGGTACCTGCCATGCCCCCCCGAAACCCAAGTCTAGCTTGTCTTCTCAGACTTCCGTCCTCACACTCCTGGCCCCGAAGCCCTCAAGTTTGGCAATTCCGGACCCACAATGCAGCATTCTGCCTGCCCTCTAGAAAAAAAATTATTGCCTCATGAGCTGCCCAGGCACCTTAAATGAGGGTAAACCTACACAGCACTCGACTTTACCCAAATTATATAGTCTAACCTGGGCACTAATGCACTGTCGAACACAACCTGAGCACGGACCTCCTGACCAACACCCAGAAAGCTGACCACACACTGAGCACATAAAACCCGCCATGGCCTTAGGTCATCATCTCTTCCCTACCTCAGTTTTCAGGCTTCAGAACGAGACCTTATCTCCAATCACTGCCCAGGGGTGAGTGTGATGCAGAAATCAGAACTCCTCTTTACCCATGGCAAGAATCCTTGTGGTTGGCACGTTGTTCAACGTTCAGTTTTGGAGAAACCAGCATTCACCCTGAGGCCCCGCCCATTCTTGAGTGTTACGAGGGCATACACACGCATTGTGACCCTCAGCATGAGTCCTGTCCTCTAGTAAGTCCTCTCAGTGCCTGGACCTTTAGATGTCATAATGGGCTTGACATGTCCCTAGGCCCCAATTTTTAACCAGATTTCTTATTGTCCAGTCGCCCCTCCCCAGGGCTCTACTCTGGTATTACTCATTTGGTGGGACACCTGAGGTTAAAAAAGAAAACAACAACAACAACAATAAAAACGGACTTCTTCCAGCCCACAGAATGTCCCCAAACTCTTTGGACGGGGCCAAACCACCAGAGAGTAAGACTCGTCCATTTCCCATGAAGTCACCCAGAAATTCCACGACCATGAGTGACACGATATCCAGAGACAAAAACTTGAGCAGGAGCCTCACACTCGCCCTTCTTTCAAATCCCGAAGGCTTCTCCTCATGGTCTGTAGATCAGTCATGCCATACCTATGACCCGAAACATAAGCAGAGTTTGTGTTTTCAGACAACTGTCCAAACAGCCCTGGCCTACACAACCTACAGGCTCAGGCCCCTGGAGCCAACCTGAGGACTGTACTTGCCCTCTACAAGGGAATTGTGTGTGCACATTCCAATGGTCACAGCCCTTCTAATAGGATAAACCTCGAAAGTCCCTGATCCATCTCAATAGTGGTGGCTTCCCAGGAAAAACAGGGGCAATCTGAGCCCAACTGAGCACCTACCTGCACTCAGACCCATAGACAGATGTCCCCAGAGGTAAAAAGGAAAGAACAGGCCCCTAGGCACAAATCAGATCCATTGCTTTGGTTTCCAGGCATCTCTACTCACATTCCTGGATTTCAAAAGCAGCATATAGCTGTTTTTTGACTCACCCATCAGAAAACATCTCATCTACACATGGGAAACTTGCACGTTGGAGCTGTGTCAAAGCCTCTGTTTAGGAGAAACCTTTAGGGCCCCAGTGCCACCGCTTCATTCCAAAGTCTCCATAACACAAAAGCACGTTAGGACCCATCCCCAGGGGTGTCCATTTCAACTCAGTGTCCTCGGTTGCTCCCCACAGATCCAGGAGATCTAACCTGTCTTGTTGCTAGGAGACAATTGGAATGCGAGGTGGGATACCCTGCCATCTATCCTTAGAACCCTGCTCAGAATCATTGGCTGGAGCCAAACAACAGGTCTCAATTGTCCTGCAGAAGACTCTCTGCAGTTTGGAGCTTCTCACAACTCCCATCGTGGAAAAACACCCATGTCCTCGTGATGGCCCCCCCATTCATGAAGGGGCCATCAGGGACAGAAACTCCAACCTGAGCGATCGTCTGATCCTCGCCCTGACTTCAGATGCACGAGATCTCGATTCAGGTCTGTAGATTGTGCCTGCCATGGCCTCACCCAGAAACCTAAGCCTAGCTTGTGTTCTCAGACTTTTGTCGTCAGACTACTGGCCCACAAGCCCTCCAGTTTGGCAATCCAGAACTATAATGCAGCACTCTGCCGGCCCTCCAGAAGAAAAACATTGTCCTCTGGGGCTACCCAGTAACCCCAAATGAGAATCAACCTGCACCGACCTTGGCTGTACCCCAAATACTTAGCCTGACCAGGGCACTAATGCCCTTTCTGACACAGCCTGAGACTGGACCCCGTGGACCCTCCCAGACAGCTGGCCGCACACTGAGCTCATCGAGCCGCCATGGCCTTAGGTCGTCATCTCTTCCCAACATCGGTTTTCAGGTTTCAGAACCTAGACCTTATCTCCAATCACTGCCTAGGGTAGAAGGTGATGCAGAAATCAGAACTCTTTCCCCCCATGGCAAAAAACCTGGTGGTTGGCATGTTGTCCAACGTTCAGTGTAGTTGAAACCAGTGTGGCCCATGAGGCCCCGCCCATGCTGGCGGGCCACATTGGTCACAAACACACATTGTGACGCTCAGGCTGAGCCCAGTCCTCAAGTAAGGTCACTCAGTGGCTGGATGAAGAGATAGCATATTGGGCTTGCCATGCCCCTAGGCCCCAATTTTTAACCATAGTTCGGGTTGTCCCTTCAGTCTAGCCCACGGCTAGGCTTTGGAATTCCTCTTTTGGTGGGACATCTGAGGTAACAAAACTGAAATGAGTCCTCCCATCCCACAGATTGACGAAAAGAAATTCGGAATCGGGCCAAATCCTCAGAGAGGAAGATTCGTCCATGGCCCATGAGGCCTCCCCGACATTCCACGGCCATCGCTGATACAAAATCCAGAGACAAAAGCCTGAGCAAGCGCCTCAGACTCGCACTTTCTTCATATCCTGAAGAGTTCTTCTCATGGTTTGTCGATCGGGCCTGCCATACCTACGTCCCCAAACATAAGCTGAGTTTGTGTTTTCAGACTTCTGTCCTCAACGTCTTGGGCCACACACCCTCCAGGCTGTGCCCCTGGAGCCACACATTAGGACTGTGCCTTCCAATCCATGGGAATTCTGCCCATTCCATGGTCCAGAATCGTACAAATTAGGAGCAACCTCCAAAGTCCCTGAGGCCATCCCAATAGTGTGGGTCGCCCGGAACAAACAAGGGCTGTCTGACACCAGCTGATAATCGACCTCCACTCATACCATAGATGGATGTCCCCAGAGAAGAAGATTGAACCAGACAGGACCCTAGGCCATAATAGGATCCATTGCTTTGGGTTACAGGCATGTGTCCTCAAAAGCCTGATTCCAATACGAGCATAAGGGTTTTCCTGAGGCACCCATCAGAACTCATCTCGTCTCCACAAGGAAACCTGTGCATGGGAGCCATGTCCAAAGCTTAGGAGAGTTCTTCAGGGTCCCGGTGCCACCGCCCCATTCCAAGGCCTTCATGGACACAAAAACACATTAGGACCCATCCTCAGGAAAGTCCATTTCAACTCAGCCACCCCGGTTGCTCCAGCAGAGCCATCAGACCTAAACAGTCTTGTTGGTAGCAGACAATTGGAATGCGAGGCAGGCTGCCCAGGCATCCATCCGCGAACCGTGCTCTGGAGTCATTCCATATGGGATGTCCTGGAGCTGTCCAACAGGTTCAAATGTCCCGCAGAAGGAATCCTTGAAGGGGGCATCCCACAACTCCCAACGTGGGAAAACCTCAATGGCCTCGAGATTCCGCTCCCTTCATGAAGCGGCCGTCATGCTCAGAAACTCTCACCTGAGCCAACGTCTGATCCTCGCCCTGCCTTCAGATGGATGAGATATTGGTTCAGATCTGCAGGGGGTACCTGCCGTGCCCTCGCCCTGAAAACCAAGTCTAGCTTGTCTTCTCAGACTTCCGTCCTCACACTCCTGAACCCGAAGCCCTCAAGTTTGGCAATTCCGGACCCACAATGCAGCACTCTGCCTGCCCTCTAGAAAAAAAAATATTGCCTCATGAGCTGCCCAGGCACCTTAAATGAGGGTAAACCTACACAGCACTCGACTTTACCCAAATTATATAGTCTAACCTGGGCACTAATGCACTGTCGAACACAACCTGAGCCCGGACCTCCTGACCAACACCCAGAAAGCTGACCACACACTGAGCACATAAAACCCGCCATGGCCTTAGGTCATCATCTCTTCCCTACATCAGTTTTCAGGCTTCAGAACCGAGACCTTATCTCTTTCACTGCCCAGGGGTGAGTGTGATGCAGAAATCAGGACTCCTCCTTACCCATGGCAAGAACCCTTGTGGTTGGCACGTTGTCCAACGTTCAGTGTAGGAGAAACCAGCATTCACCCTGAGGCCCCGCCCATTCTTGAGTGTTACGAGCGCATACACAAGCATTGTGACCCTCAGCATGAGTCCTGTCCTCTAGTAAGTCCTCTCAGTGGCTGGATCATTAGATGTCATAATGGGCTTGACATGTCCCGAGGCCCCAATTTTTAACCAGATTTCTGATTGTCCAGTCGCCCCTCCCCAGGGCTCTACTCTGGAATCCCTCATTTGGTGGGACACCTGAGGTTAAAAAAGAAAACAACAACAACAACACCAAAAAAAAAAAAAAAAAACAAACTTCTTCCAGCCCACAGAATGACCCCAAACTCTTTGGACGGGGCCAAACCACCAGAGAGTAAGACTCGTCCATTTCCCATGAAGTCACCCAGAAATTGCACGACCATGAGTGACACGATATCCAGAGACAAAAACTTGAGCAGGAGCCTCACACTCGCCCTTCTTTCAAATCCCGAAGGGTTCTCCTCATGGTCTGTAGATCAGTCCTGCCATACCTATGACCCGAAACATAAGCCGAGTTTGTGTTTTCAGACAACTGTCCAAACAGCCCTGGCCTACACAACCTACAGGCTCAGGCCCCTGGAGCCAAACCTGAGGACTGTACTTGCCCTCTCAGAGGGAATTGTGTGTGCCCATTCCAATGGCCACAACCCTTCTAATAGGATAAACCTCCAAATTCCCTGATCCATCTCAATAGTGGTGGCTTCCCAGGAAAGACAGGGGCAATCTGAGCCCAACTGAGCACCTACCTGCACTCAGACCCATAGACAGATGTGCCCAGAGGTAAAAAGGAAAGAACAGGCCCCTAGGCACAAATCAGATCCATTGCTTTGGTTTCCAGGCATCTCTCCTCACATTCCTGGATTTCAAAAGCATCATCTAGCTGTTGCTTGACTCACCCATCAGAAAACATCTCATCTACACATGGGAAACTTGCAAGTTGGAGCTCGGTCAAAGCCTCTGTTTAGGAGAACCCTTTAGGGCCCCAGTGCCACCGCTTCATTCCAAAGTCTCCATAGACACAAAAGCACGTTAGGACCCATCCCCAGGGGTGTCCATTTCAACTCAGCGTCCTCGGTTGCTCCCCACAGATCCAGGAGATCTAACCTGTCTTGTTGCTAGGAGACAATTGGAATGCGAGGTGGGCTACCCAGCCATCCATCCTTACAACCCTGCTCAGAATCATTGGCCTGGAGCCAAACATCAGGTCTCAATTGTCCTGCAGAAGACTCTCTGCAGTTTGGAGATTCTAACAACTCCCATCGTGGGAAAACACCCATGGCCTCGTGATGCCCCCCCCCATTCATGAAGGGGCCATCAGGGACAGAAACTCCAACCTGAGCGATCGTCTGATCCTCGCCCTGACTTCAGATGCACGAGATCTCGATTCAGGTCTGTAGATTGTGCCTGCCATGGCCTCACCCAGAAACCTAAGCCTAGCTTGTGTTCTCAGACTTTTGTCGTCAGACTACTGGCCCACAAGCCCTCCAGTTTGGCAATCCAGAACTATAATGCAGCACTCTGCCTGCCCTCCAGAAGAAAATCATTGTCCTCTGGGGCTAACCAGTAACCGCAAATGAGGATCAACCTGCACCGACCTTGGCTATACCCCAAATACTTTGGCTGACCAGGGCACTAATGCCCTTTCTGACACAGCCTGAGCTTGGACCCCGTGGACCCTCCCAGACAGCTGGCCGCACACTGAGCACATCGAGCAGCCATGGCCTTAGGTCGTCATCTCTTCCCAATATCGGTTCAGGTTTCAGAACCTAGACCTTATCTCCAATCACTGCCCAGGGTTGAAGGTGATGCAGAAATCAGAACTCCTTCCCCATGGCAAGAAACCTTGTGGTTGGCATGTTGTCCAACGTTCAGTGTAGTTGAAACCAGTGTGGCCCATGAGGCCCCGCCCATCATGAGGGCCACATTGGTCACAAACACACATTGTGACACTCAGGCTAAGCCCAGTCCTCAAGTAAGGTCACTCAGTGGCTGGATGAAGAGATAGCATATTGGGCTTGCCATGCCCCTAGGCCCCAATTTTTAACCATAGTTCGGGTTGTCCCTTCAGTCTTCCCCACGGCTTGGCTTTGGAATTCCTCTTTTGGTGGGACACCTGAGGTAACAAACCTGAAATGAGTCCTCCCATCCCACAGATTGACGAAAAGAAATTGGGAATCGGGCCAAATCCTCAGAGAGGAAGATTCGTCCATGGCCCATGAGGCCTCCCCGACATTCCAAGGCCATCGCTGATACAAAATCCAGAGACAAAAGCCTGAGCAAGCGCCTCAGACTCGCACTTTCTTCATTCCTGAAGAGTTCTTCTCATGGTTTGTAGATCGGGCTTGCCATACCTACGTCCCCAAACATAAGCTGAGTATGTGTTTTCATATTTCTGTCCTTAACGTCTTGTGCCACACACCCTCCAGGCTGGGCCCCTGGAGCCACACATTAGGACTGTGCCTTCCAATCCATGGGAATTTTGCCCATTCCATGGTCCAGAATCGTACAAATTAGGAGCAACCTCCAAAGTCCCTGAGGCCATCCCAATAGTGTGGGTCGCCCGGAACAAACAAGGGCTGTCTGACACCAGCTGATAATCGACCTCCACTCATACCATAGATGGATGTCCCCAGAGAAGAAGATTGAACCAGACAGGACCCTAGGCCATAATAGGATCCATTGCTTTGGGTTACAGGCATGTGTCCTCAAAAGCCTGATTCCAATACGAGCATAGGGGTTTTCCTGAGGCACCCATCAGAACTCATCTCGTCTCCACAAGGAAACCTGTGCATGGGAGCCATGTCCAAAGCTTAGGAGAGTACTTCAGGGTCCCGGTGCCACCGCCCCATTCCAAGGCCCTCATGGACACAAAAACAGATTAGGACCCATCCTCAGGAAAGTCCATTTCAAATCAGCCACCCCGGTTGCTCCAGCAGAGCCATCAGATCTAAACAGTCTTGTTGCTAGGAGACAATTGGAATGCGAGGCCGGCTTCCCAGGCATCCATCCGCGAACCGTGCTCTGGAGTCATTCCATATGGGATGTCCTGGAGCTGTCCAACAGGTCTCAATTGTCCCGCAGAAGGAATCCTTGAAAGGGGCATCCCACAACTCCCAACGTGGGAAAACCTCAATGGCCTCGAGATTCCGCTCCCTTCATGAAGCGGCCGTCATGCTCAGAAATTCCCACCTGAGCCAACGTCTGATCCTTGCCCTGACTTCAGATGGATGAGATATTCGTTCAGATCTGCAGGGGGTACCTGCCGTGCCCTCGCACTGAAACCCAAGTCTAGCTTGTCTTCTCAGACTTCCGTCCTCACACTCCTGGCCCCGAAGCCCTCAAGTTTGGCAATTCCGGACCCACAATGCAGCACTCTGCCTGCCCTCTAGAAAATAAATTATTGCCTCATGAGCTTCCCAGGCACCTTAAATGAGGGTAAACCTACACAGCACTCGACTTTACCCAAATTATATAGTCTAATCTGGGCACTAATGCACTGTCGAACACAAACTGAGCCCGGACCTTTTGACTAACACCCAGAAAGCTGACCGCACACTGAGCACATAAAACCCGCCATGGCCTTAGGTCATCATCTCTTCCCTACCTCAGTGTTCAGGTCAGAACCAAGACCTTATCTCCAATCACTGCCCAGGGGTGAGTGTGATGCAGAAATCAGGACTCCTCCTTACACATGGCAAGAACCCTTGTGGTTGGCACGTTGTCCAACGTTCAGTGTAGGAGAAACCAGCATTCACCCTGAGGCCCCGCCCATTCTTGAGTGTTACGAGCGCATACACAAGCATTGTGACCCTCAGCATGAGTCCTGTCCTCTAGTAAGTACTCTCAGTGGCTGGACAATTAGATGTCATAATGGGCTTGACATGTCCCTAGGCCCCAATATTTAACCAGATTTCCGATTGTCCAGGCGCCCCTCCCCAGGGCTCTACTCTGGAATCCATCATTTGGTGGGACACCTGAGGTTAAAAAAGAAAACAACAACAACAACACCAAAAAAAAAAAAAAAAACGGACTTCTTCCAGCCCACAGAATGACCCCAAACTCTTTAGACGGGGCCAAACCACCATAGAGTAAGACTCGTACATTTCCCATGAAGTCACCCAGTAATTCCACGACCATGAGTGACACGATATCCAGAGACAAAAACTTGAGCAGGAGCCTCACTCTCGCCCTTCTTTCAAATCCCGAAGAGTTCTCCTCATGGTCTGTAGATCAGTCCTGCCATACCTATGACCCGAAACATAAGCCGAGTTTGTGTTTTCAGACAACTGTCCAAACAGCCCTGGCCTACACAACCTACAGGCTCAGGCCCCTGGAGCCGAACCTCAGGACTGTACTTGCCCTCTCCAAGGGAATTGTGTGTGCCCATTCCAATGGCCACAACCCTTCTAATAGGATAAACCTCCAAAGTCCCTGATCCATCTCAATAGTGGTGGCTTCCCAGGAAAATCAGGGGCAATCTGAGCCCAACTGAGCACCTACCTGCACTCAGACCCATAGACAGATGTCCCCAGAGGTAAAAAGGAAAGAACAGGCCCCTAGCCACTAATCAGATCCATTGCTTTGGTTTCCAGGCATCTTTCCTCAGAGACCTGGATTTCAAAAGCAGCATATAGCTGTTTCTTGACTCACCCATCAGGAAACATCTCATCTACACATGGGAAACTTGCACGTTGGAGCTGTGTCAAAGCCTCTGTTTAGGAGAACCCTTTAGGTCCCCAGTGCCACCGCTTCATTCCAAGGTCTCCATAGACACAAAAGCACGTTAGGACCCATCCCCAGGGGTGTCCATTTCAACTCAGTGTCCTCGGTTGCTCCCCACAGATCCAGGAGATCTAACCTGTCTTGTTGCTAGGAGACAATTGGAATGCGAGGTGGGCTACCCAGCCATCCATCCTTAGAACGGTGCTCAGAATCATTGGCCTGGAGCCAAACAACAGGTCTCAATTGTCCTGCAGAAGACTCTCTGCTGTTTGGAGCTTCTCATAACTCCCATCTTGGGAAAACCCCAATGGCCTCGTGATGCCCCCCCCATTCATGAAAGGGCCATCAGGGACAGAAACTCCAACCTGAGTGATCGTCTGATCCTCGCCCTGACTTCAGATGCACGAGAACTCGATTCAGGTCTGTAGATTGTGCTTGCCATGGCCTCACCCCGAAACCTAAGCCTAGCTTGTGTTCTCAGACTTTTGTCGTCAGACTACTGGCCCACAAGCCCTCCAGTTTGGCAAACCAGAATTATAATGCAGCACTTTGCCTGCCCTCCAGAAGAAAATCATTGTCCTCTGGGGCTACCCAGTAACCCCAAATGAGGATCAACCTGCACCGACCTTGGCTGTATCCCAAATACATAGGCTGACCAGGGCACTAATGCCCTTTCTGACGCAGCCTGAGCCTGGACCCCCTGGCCCCTCCCAGACAGCTGTCCGCACACTGAATCATCGAGCCGCCGTGGCCTTAGGTCGTCATCTCTTCCCAACATCGGTTTTCAGGTTTCAGAATCTAGACCTTATCTCCAATCACTGCCCAGGGTTGAGGGTGAGGCAGAAATCAGAACTCCTTCCCCATGGCAAGAAACCTTGTGGTTGGCATGTTGTCCAACGTTCAGTGTAGTTGAAACCAGTGTGGCCCATGAGGCCCCGCCTATGATCGCGGGCCACATTGGTCACAAACACACATTGTGACCCTCAGGCTGAGCCCAGTCCTCAAGTAAGGCCACTCAGTGGCTGGATGAAGAGATAGCATATTGGGCTTGCCATGCCCCTAGGCCCCAATTTTTAACCATAGTTCGGGTTGTACCTTCAGACTTCCCCACGGCTTTGCTTTGGAATTCCTCTTTTGGTGGGACACCTGAGGTAACAAACCTGAATGAGTCCTCCCATCCCACAGATTGACGAAAAGCAATTGGGAATTGGGCCAAATCCTCAGAGAGGAAGATTCGTCCATGGCCCATGAGGCCTCCCCGACATTCCACGGCCATCGCTGATTCAAAATCCAGAGACAAAAGCCTGAGCAAGCGCCTCAGACTCGCACTTTCGTCATATCCTGAAGAGTTCTTCTCATGGTTTGTAGATCGGGCCTGCCATACCTATGTCCCCAAACATAAGCTGAGTATGTGTTTTCATATTTCTGTCCTTAACGTCTTGTGCCACACACCCTCCAGGCTGGGCCCCTGGAGCCACACATTAGGACTGTGCCTTCCAATCCATGGGAATTTTGCCCATTCCATGGTCCAGAATCGTACAAATTAGGAGCAACCTCCAAAGTCCCTGAGGCCATCCCAATAGATTTGTCGCCCGGAACAAACAAGGGTTCTCTGAGACCAGCTGATAATCGACCTCCACTCATACCATAGATGCATGTCCCCAGAGAAGAAGATTGAACCAGACAGGACCCTAGGCCATAATAGGATCCATTGCTTTGGGTTACAGGCATGTGTCCTCAAAATCCTGATTCCAATACGAGCATAGGGGTTTTCCTGAGGCACCCATCAGAACTCAACTCGTCTCCACAAGGAAACCTGTGCATGGAGCCATGTCCAAAGCTTAGGAGAGTACTTCAGGGTCCCGGTGCCACCGCCCCATTCCAAGGCACTCATGGACACAAAAACACATTAGGACCCATCCTCAGGAAAGTCCATTTCAACTTAGCCACCCCGTTAGCTCCCGCAGAGCCATCAGATCTAAACTGTCTTGTTGCTAGGAGAAAATAGGAATGCGATGCGTGCTTCCCAGGCGTCCATCAGCAAACGGTGCTCTGGAGTCATTCCATATGGGATGTCCTGGAGCTGTCCAACAGGTCTCAATTGTCCCGCAGAAGGAATCTTTGAAGGGGGCATCCCAAAACTCCCAAAATGGGAAAACCTCAATGGACTCGAGATTCCGCTCCCTTCATGAACCGGCCGTCATGCTCAGTAACTCCCAACTGAGCCAACGTCTGATCATCGGCCTGACTTCAGATGCATGAGATATTCGTTCAGATCTGCAGGGGGTACCTGCCGTACCCTGGCCCTGAAACCCAAGTCTAGCTTGTCTACTCAGATCCGTCCTCACACACCTGGCCCCGAAGCCCTCAAGTTTGGCAATTCCGGACCCACAATGCAGCACTCTGCCTGCCCTATAGAAAAAAAATTATTGACTCATGAGCTGCCCAGGCACCTTAAATGAGGATAAACCTACACAGCACTCGACTTTACCCAAATTATATAGTCTAACCTGGGCACTAATGCACTGTCGAACACAACCTGAGCCGGGACCTCCTGACCATCACCCAGAAAGCTGACCGCACACTGAGCACTTAAAACCCGCCATGGCCTTAGGTCATCATCTCTTCCCTACCTCAGTTTTCAGGCTTTAGAACCGAGACCTTATCTCCAATCACTGCCAAGGGGTGAGTGTGATGCAGAAATCAGAACTCCTCCTTACCCAGGGCAAGAACCCTTGTGGTTGGCACGTTGTCCAACGTTCAGTGTAGGAGAAACCAGCATTCACCCTGAGGCCCCGCCCATTCTTGAGTGCTACGAGTACATACACGCGCATTGTGACCCTCAGCATGAGTCATGTCCTCTAGTAAGTCCTCTCAGTGGCTGGACCATTAGATGTCATAATGGGCTTGACATGTCCCTAGGCCCCCATTTTTAACCAGATTTCTGATTGTCCAGTCGTCCCTCCCCAGGGCTCTACACTGGAATCCCTCATTTGGTGGGACACCTGAGGATAAAAAAGAAAACAACAACAACAACAAAAAAAACGGACTTCTTCCAGCCCACAGAATGACCCCAAACTCTTTGGACGGGGCCAAACCACCAGAGAGTAAGACTCGTCCATTTCCCATGAAGTCACCCAAAAATTCCACGACCATGAGTGACATGATATCCAGAGACAAAAACTTAAGCAGGAGCCTCACTAACGCCCTTCTTTCAAATCCCGAAGAGTTCTCCTCAGGTCTGTAGATCAGTCCTGCCATACCTATGACCCGAAACATAAGCCGAGTTTGTGTTTTCAGACAACTGTCCAAACAGCCCTGGCCTACACAACCTACAGGCTCAGGCCCCTGGAGCCAAACCAGAGGACTGTACTTGCCCTCTCCAAGGGAATTGTGTGTGCCCATTCCAATGGCCACAACCCTTCTAATAGGATAAACCTCCAAAGTCCCTGATCCATCTCAATAGTGGTGGCGTCCCAGGAAAAACAGGGGCAATCTGAGCCCAACTGAGCCCCTACCTGCACTCAGACCCATAGACAGATGTCCCCAGAGGTATGAAGGAAAGAACAGGCTTCTAGGCACTAATCAGATCCATTGCTTTGTTTTCCAGGCATCTCTCCTCAGAGGCCTGGATTTCAAAAGCAGCATCTAGCTGTTTCTTGACTCACCCATCAGGAAATATCTCATCTACACATGGGAAACTTGCACGTTGGAGCTGTGTCAAAGCCTCTGTTTAGGAGAACCCTTTAGGGCCCCAGTGCCACCGCTTCATTCCAAGGTCTCCATAGACACAAAAGCACATTAGGACCCATCCCCAGGGGTGTCCATTTCAACTCAGCGTCCTCGGATGCTCCCCACAGATCCAGGAGATCTAACCTGTCTTGTTGCTAGGAGACAATTGGAATGCGAAGTCGGCTACCCAGCCATCCATCCTTAGAACCCTGCTCAGAATCATTGGCCGGGAGCTAAACAACAGGTCTCAATTGTCCTGTAAGAAGACACTCTGCAGTTTGGAGCTTCTCACAACTCCCATTGGGAAAACCCCCATGGCCTCGTGATGCCCCCCCATTCATGAAGGGGCCATCAGGGACAGAAACTCCAACCTGAGCGATCGTCTGATCCTCGCCCTGACTTCAGATGCACGAGATCTCGATTCAGGTCTGTAGATTGTGCCTGCCATGGCCTCACCCCGAAACCTAAGCCTAGCTTGTGTTCTCAGACTTTTGTCCTCAGACTACTGGCCCACAAGCCCTCCAGTTTGGCAATCCAGAACTACAATGCAGCACTTTGCCTGCCCTCCAGAAGAAAAACATTGTCCTCTGGGGCTACCGAGTAACCCCAAATGAGGATCAACCTGCACCGACCTTGGCTGTACACCAAATACATGGGCTGACCAGGGCACTAATGCCCTTTCTGAAACAGGCTGAGCCTGGACCCCCTGGCCCCTCCCAGACAGCTGTCCGCACACTGAAAACATCGAGCCGCCGTGGCCTTAGGTCGTCATCTCTTCACAATTTCGGTTTTCAGGTTTCAGAACCTAGACCTTATCTCCAATCACTGCCCAGGGATGAGTGTGATGCAGAAATCAGAACTCCTTCCCCATGGCAAGAAACCTTGTGGTTGGCATGTTGTCCAACGTTCAGTGTAGTTGAAACCAGTGTTGCCCATGAGGCCCTGCCCATGCTCGCGGGCCACATTGGTCACAAACACACATTGTTACGCTCAGGCTAGCCCAGTCCTCAAGTAAGGACACTCAGTGGCTGGATGAAGAGATAGCATTTTGGGCTTGCCATTCCTCTAGGCCCCAATTTTTAACCATAGTTCAGGTTGTCCCTTCAGTCTTCTCCACGGCTTGGCTTTGGAATTCCTCTTTTGGTGGGACACCTGAGGTAACAAACCTGAAATGAGTCCTCCCATCCCACAGATTGACGAAAACCAATTGGGAATCGGGCCAAATCCTCAGAGAGGAAGATTCGTCCATGGCCCCTGAGGCCTCCCCGACATTCCACGGCCTTCGCTGATACAAAATCCAGAGACAAAAGCCTGAGCAAGCGCCTCAGACTCGCACTTTCTTCATATCCTGAAGGGTTCTTCTCATGGTTTGTGATCGGGCCTGCCATACCTACGTCCCCAACCCTAAGCTGAGATTGTGTTTTCAGACTTCTGTCCTCAAAGTCTTGGGCCACACACCCTCCAGGCTGGGCCCCTGGAGCCACACATTAGGACTGTCCCTACCAATCCATGGGAATTCTGCCCATTCCATGGTCCAAAATCGTACAAATTAGGAGAAACCTCCAAAGTCCCTGAGGCCATCCCAATAGTGTAGGTCGTCCGGAACAAACAAGGGCTGTCTGACACCAGCTGATAATCGACCTCCACTCATACCATAGATGGATGTCCCCAGAGAAGAAGATTGAAACAGACAGGACCCTAGGCCATAATAGGATCCATTGCTTTGGGTTACAGGCATGTGTCCTCAAAAGCCTGATTCCAATACGAGCAGAGGGGTTTTCCTGAGGCACCCATCAGAACTCATCTCGTCTCCACAAGGAAACCTGTGCATGGGAGCCATGACCAAAGCTTAGGAGAGTACTTCAGGGTCCCGGTGCCACCGCCCCATTCCAAGGCCTTCAAGGACACAAAAACACATTAGGACCCATCCTCAGGAAAGTCAGTTTCAACTCAGCCAACCCGGTTGCTCCGGCAGAGCCATCAGATCTAAACTGTCTTGTTGCTAGGAGACAATTGGAATGCAATGCGGGCTTCCCAGGCATCCATCCGCGAACGGTGCTCTGGAGTCATTCCATATGGGATGTCCTGGAGCTGTCCAACAGGTCTCAATTGTCCCGCAGAAGGAATCCTTGAAGGGGGCATCCCACAACTCCCAACGTGGGAAAACCTCAATGGCCTCGAGATTCCGCTCCCTTCATGAAGCGGCCGTCATGATCAGAAACTCCAACCTGAGCCAACGTCTGATCCTCGCCCTGACTTCAGATGCATGAGATATTGGTTCAGATCTGCAGGGGGTACCTGCCGTGCCCTCGCCCTGAAACCCAAGTCTAGCTTGTCTTCTCAGACTTCCGTCCTCACACTCCTGGCCCCGAAGCCCTCAAGTTTGGCAATTCCGGACCCACAATGCAGCACTCTGCCTGCCCTCTAGAAAAAAAATTATTGCCTCAACCGGCCCAGGCACCTTAAATGCGGGTAAACCTACGCAGCACTCGACTTTACCCAAATTATATAGTCTAACCTGGGCACTAATGCACTGTCGAACACAACCTCAGCCCGGACCTCCTGACCAACACCCAGAAAGCTGACCGCACACTGAGCACATAAAACCCGCCATGGCCTTAGGTCATCATCTCTTCCCTACCTCAGCTATCAGGCTTCAGAACCGAGACCTTATCTCCAATCACTGCCCAGGGGTGAGTGTGATGCAGAAATCAGTACTCTTCCATACCCAAGGCAAGAACCCTTGTGGTTGGCACGTTGTCCAACGTTCAGTGTAGAAGAAACCAGCATTCACCCTGAGGCCCCGCCCATTCTTGAATGCGACGAGGGCATACACACACATTGTGACCCTCAGCATGAGTCCTGTCCTCTAGTAAGTCCTCTCAGTGGCTGGACCTATAGATGTCATAATGGGCTTGACATGTCCCTAAGGCCCCAATTTTTAACCAGATTTCTGATTGTCCAGTCGCCACTCCCCAGGGCTCTACTCTGGAATCCATCATTTGGTGGGACACCTGAGGATAAAAAAGAAAACAACAACAACAACAACAAAAAACAACGGACTTCTTCCAGCCCACAGAATGACCCCAAACTCTTTGGACGGGGCCAAACCACCAGAGAGTAAGACTCGTCCATTTCCCATGAAGTCTCCCAGAAATTGCACGACCATGAGTGACACGATATAAAGAGACAAAAACTTGAGCAGGAGCCTCACACTCGCCCTTCTTTCAAATCCCGAAGTGTACTCCTCATGGTCAGTAGATCAGTCCTGCCATACCTATGACCCGAAACATAAGCCGAGTTTGTGTTTTCAGACAACTGTCCAAACAGCCCTGGCCTACACAACCTACAGGCTCAGGCCCCTGGAGCCAAACCTGAGGACTGTACTTGCCCTCTCCAAGGGAATTGTGTGTGCCCATTCCAATGGCCACAACCCTTCAAATAGGATAAACCTCCAAAGTCCCTGATCCATCTCAATAGTGGTGGCTTCCCAGGAAAGACAGGGGCAATCTGAGCCCAACTGAGCACCTACCTGCACTCAGACCCATAGACAGATGTCCCCAGAGGTAAAAAGGAAAGAACAGGCCCCTAGGCACTAATCAGATCCATTGCTTTGGTTTCCAGGCATCTCTCCTCAGAGGCCTGGATTTCAAAAGCAGCATATAGCTGTTTCTTGACTCACCCATCAGAAAATATCTCATCTACACATGGGAAACTTGCACGTTGGAGCTGTGTCAAAGCCTCTGTTTAGGAGAACCCTTTAGGGCCCCGGTGCCACCGCTTTATTCCAAGGTCTCCATAGACACAAAAGCACGTTAGGACCCATCCCCAGGGGTGTCCATTTCAACTCAGCGTCCTCAGTTGCTCCCCACAGATCCAGGAGATCTAACCTGTCTTGTTGCTAGGAGACAATTGGAATGCGAGGTGGTCTACCCAGCCATCCATCCTTAGAACCCTGCTCAGAATCATTGGCCTGGAGCCAAACAACAGGTCTCAATTGTCCTGCAGAAGACTCTCTGCTGTTTGGAGCTTCTCATAACTCCCATCTTGGGAAAACCTCCATGGCCTCGTGATGCCCCCCCCATTCCTGAAAGGGCCATCAGGGACAGAAACTCCAACCTGAGCGATCGTCTGATCCTCGCCCTGACTTCAGATGCACGAGATCTCGATTCAGGTCTGTAGATTGTGCCTGCCATGGCCTCACCCCGAAACCTAAGCCTAGCTTGTGTTCTCAGACTTTTGTCGTCAGACTACTGGCCCACAAGCCCTCCAGGTTTGCAATCCAGAACTATAATGCAGCACTCTGCCTGCCCTCCAGAAGAAACTCATTGTCCTCTGGGGCTACCCAGTAACCCCAAATGAGGATCAACCTGCACCGACCTTGGCTGTACCCCAAATACATAGGCTGACCAGGGCACTAATGCCCTTTCTGACGCAGCCTGAGCCTGGACCCCCTGGCCCCTCCCAGACAGCTGGCCGCACACTGAATCATCGAGTCGCCGTGGCCGTAAGTCGTCATCTCTTCCGAACCTCGGTTTTCAAATTTCAGAACCTAGACCTTATCTCCAATCACTGCCCTGGGTTGAAGGTGATGCAGAAATCAGAACTCCTTCCCCATGGCAAGAAACCTTGTGGTTGGCATGTTGTCCAACGTTCAGTGTAGTTGAAACCAGTGTGGCCCATGAGGCCCCGCCCATGCTCGCGGGCCACATTGCTCACAAACATACCTTGTGACCCTCAGGCTGAGCCCAGTCATCAAGTAAGGACACTCAGTGGCTGGATGAAGAGATAGCATATTGGGCTTGCCATGCCCCTAGGCCCCAATTTATAACCATAGTTCGGGGTGTCCCTGCAGTCTTCCCCACGGTTTGGCTTTGGAATTCCTCTTTTGGTGGGACACCTGAGGTAACAAAACTAAATGAGTCCTCCCATCCCACAGATTGACGAAAAGCAATTGGGAATCGGGCCAAATCCTCAGAGAGGAAGATTCGTCCATGGCCCATGAGGCCGCCCCGACATTCCACGGCCATCGCTGATACAAAATCCAGAGACAAAAGCCTGAGCAAGCGCCTCAGACTCGCACTTTCTTCATATCCTGAAGAGTTCTTCTCATGGTTTGTAGATCGGGCCTGCCATACCTACGTCCCCAAACCTAAGCTGAGTTTGTGTTTTCAGACTTCTGTCCTCAAAGTCTTGGGCCACACACCCACCAGGCTGGGCCCCTGGAGCCACACATTAGGACTGTGCCTACCAATCCATGGGAATTCTGCCCATTCCATGATCCAAAATCGTACAAATTAGGAGAAACCTCCAAATTCCCTGAGGCCATCCCAATAGATTTGGTCGCCCGGAACAAACAAGGGTTGTCTGAGACCAGCTGATAATTGACCTCCACTCACACCATAGATGCATGTCCCCAGAGAAGAAGATTGAACCAGACAGGACCCTAGTCCATAATAGGATCCATTGCTTTGGGTTACAGGCATGTGTCCTCAAAATCCTGATTCCAATACGAGCATAGGGGTTTTCCTGAGGCACCCATCAGAACTCAACTCGTCTCCACAAGGAAACCTGTGCATGGAGCCATGTCCAAAGCTTAGGAGAGTACTTCAGGGTCCCGGTGCCACCGCCCCATTCCAAGGCACTCAGGGACACAAAAACACATTAGGACCCATCCTCAGGAAAGTCCATTTCAACTCAGCCACCCCGTTTGCTCCCGCAGAGCCATCAGATCTAAACTGTCTTGTTGCTAGGAGACAATTGGAATGCGAGGCGGGCTTCCCAGGCATCCATCAGCAAACGGTGCTCTGGAGTCATTCCATATGGGATGTCCTGTAGCTGTCCAACAGGTCTCAATTGTCCCGCAGAAGGAATCCTTGAAGGGGGCATCCCAAAACTCCCAAAATGGGAAAACCTCAATGGCCTCGAGATTCCGCTCCTTCATGAAGCGGCCGTCATACTCACTAACTCCCAACTGAGCCAACGTCTGATCATCGGCCTGACTTCAGATGCATGAGATATTTGTTCAGATCTGCAGGGGGTACCTGCCGTGCCCTGGCCCTGAAACCCAAGTCTAGCTTGTCTTCTCAGACTTCCGTCCTCACACACCTGACGCCGAAGCACTCAAGTTTGGCAAATCCGGACCCACAATGCAGCACTCTGCCTGCCCTCTAGAAAAAAAATTATTGCCTCATGAGCTGCCCAGGCACCTTAAATGAGGATAAACCTACACAGCACTCGACTTTACCCAAATTATATAGTCTAACCTGGGCACTAATGCACTGTCGAACACAACCTGAGCCGGGACCTCCTGACCATCACCCAGAAAGCTGACCCCACACTGAGCACTTAAAACCCGCCATGGCCTTAGGTCATCATCTCTTCCCTACCTCAGTTTTCAGGCTTCAGAACCGAGACCTTATCTCCAATCACTGCCAAGGGGTGAGTGTGATGCAGAAATCAGGACTCCTCCTTACCCATGGCAAGAACCCTTGTGGTTGGCACGTTGTCCAACGTTCAGTGTAGGAGAAACCAGCATTCACCCTGAGGCCCCGCCCATTCTTGAGTGCGACGAGTGCATACACACGCATTGTGACCCTCAGCATGAGTCCTGTCCTCTAGTAAGTCCTCTCCTAGGCTGGACCATTAGATGTCATAATGGGCTTGACATGTCCCTAGGCCCCAATTTTTAACCAGATTTCTGATTGTCCAGTCGCCCCTCCCCAGGGCTCTACTCTGGAATCCCCCATTTGGTGGGACTCCTGAGGATAAAAAAGAAAACAACAACAACAACAAAAAAAAACGGACTTCTTCCAGCCCACAGAATGACCCCAAACTCTTTGGACGGGGCCAAACCACCAGAGAGTACGACTCGTCCATATCCCAAGAAGTCACCCAAAAATTCCACGACCATGAGTGACATGATATCCAGAGACAAAAACTGGAGCAGGAGCCTCACTCTCGCCCTTCTTTCAAATCCCGAAGAGTTCTCCTCAGGTCTGTAGATCAGTCCTGCCATACCTATGACCCGAAACATAAGCCGAGTTTGTGTTTTCAGACAACTGTCCAAACAGCCCTGGCCTCCACAACCTACAGGCTCAGGCCCCTGGAGCCAAACCTGAGGACTGTACTTGCCCTCTCCAAGGGAATTGTGTGTGCCCATTCCAATGGCCACAACCCTTCTAATAGGAAAAACCTCCAAAGTCCCTGATCCATCTCAATAGTGGTGGCTTCCCAGGAAAAACAGGGGCAATCTGAGCCCAACTGAGCACCTACCTGCACTCAGACCCATAGACAGATGTCCCCAGAGGTATGAAGGAAAGACTGGCTTCTAGGCACTAATTAGATCCATTGCTTTGGTTTCCAGGCATCTCTCCTCAGAGGCCTGGATTTCAAAAGCAGCATCTAGCTGTTTCTTGACTCACCCATCAGGAAACATCTCATCTACACATGGGAAACTTGCACGTTGGAGCTGTGTCAAAGCCTCTGTTTAGGAGAACCCTTTAGGGCCCCAGTGCCACCGCTTCATTCCAAGGTCTCCATAGACACAAAAGCACATTCGGACCCATCCCCAGGGGTGTCCATTTCAACTCAGCGTCCTCGGTTGCTCCCCACAGATCCAGGAGATCTAACCTGTCTTGTTGCTAGGAGACAATGGGAATGCGAGGTGGGCTACCCAGCCATCCATCCTTAGAACCCTGCTCAGAATCATTGGCCTGGAGCCAAACAACAGGTCTCAATTGTCCTGCAGAAGACACTCTGCAGTTTGGAGCTTCTCACAACTCCCATTGGGAAAAGCCTCATGGCCTCGTGATGCCCCCCCATTCATGAAGGGGCCATCAGGGACAGAAACTCCAACCTGAGCGATCGTCTGATCCTCGCCCTGACTTCAGATGCACGAGATCTTGATTCAGGTCTGTAGATTGTGCCTGCCATGGCCTCACCCCGAAACCTAAGCCTAGCTTGTGTTCTCAGACTTTTGTCCTCAGACTACTGGCCCACAAGCCCTCCAGTTTGGCAATCCAGAACTATAATGCAGCACTTTGCCTGCCCTCCAAAAGAAAAACATTGTCTTCTGGGGCTACCCAGTAACCCCAAATGAGGATCAACCTGCACCGACCTTGGCTGTACCCCAAATACATGGACTGACCAGGGCACTAATGCCCGTTCTAACACAGGCTGAGCCTGGACCCCCTGGCACCTCCCAGACAGCTGTCCGCACACTGAAAACATCGAGCCGCCGTGGCCTTAGGTCGTCATCTCTTCCCAACCTCGGTTTTCAGGTTTCAGAACCTAGACCTTATCTCCAATCACTGCCCAGGGGTGAGTGTGATGCAGAAATCAGAACTCCTCCTTACCCATGGCAAGAACCCTTGTGGTTGGCACGTTGTCCAACGTTCAGAAATTCCCTACTGAGCCAAAGTCTGATCATCGGCCTGACTTCAGATGCATGAGATATTGGTTCAGATCTGCCGGGGGTACCTACATGCCCTCGCACTGAAACCCAAGTCTAGCTTGTCTTCTCAGACTTCCGTCCTCACACTCCTGGCCCCGAAGCCCTCACGTTTGGCAATTCCGGACCCACAATGCAGCACTCTGCCTGCCCTCTAGAAAAAAAATTATTGCCTCATGAGCTGCCCAGGCACCTTAAATGAGGGTAAACCTACACAGCACTCGACTTTACCCAAATTATATAGTCTAACCTGGGCACTAATGCACTGTCGAACACAACCTGAGCCGGGACCTCCTGACCAACACCCAGAAAGCTGACCGCAAACTGAGCACTTAAAACCCGCCATGGCCTTAGGTCATCATCTCTTCCCTACCTCAGGTTTCAGGCTTCAGAACCGAGACCTTATCTCCAATCACTGCCCAGGGGTGAGTGTGATGCAGAAATCAGAACTCCTCCTTACCCATGGCAAGAACCCTTGTGGTTGGCACGTTGTCCAACGTTCAGTTTAGGAGAAACCAGCATTCACCCTGAGGCCCCGCCCATTCTTGAGTGCGACGAGTACATACACACGCATTGTGACCCTCAGCATGAGTCCTGTCCTCTAGTAAGTCCTCTCAGTGGCTGGACCATTAGATGTCATAATGGACTTGACATGTCCCTAGGCCCCAATTTTTAACCAGATTTCTGATTGTCCAGTCGCCCTCCCCAGGGCTCTACTCTGGAACACCTCATTTGGTGGGACACCTGAGGTTAAAAAAGAAAACAACAACAACAAAAAAAAAAACGGACTTCTTCCAGCCCACAGAATGACCCCAAACTCTTTGGACAGGGCCAAACCACCAGAGAGTAAGACTCGTCCATTTCCCATAAAGTCACCCAGAAATTACAAACCAGGAGTGACTCGATATCTAGAGACAAAAACTTGCGCAGGAGCCTCACATCGCCCTTCTTTCAAATCCGAAGAGTTCTCCTCATGGTCTGTAGATCAGTCCTGCCATACCTTTGACCCGAAACATAAGCCGAGTTTGTGTTTTCAGACAACTGTCCATACAGCCCTGGCCTACACAACCTACAGGCTCAGGCTCCTGGAGCCAAACCTGAGGACTGAACTTGCCCTCTCCAAGGGATTTGTGTGTGCCCATTCCAATGGCAACAACCCTTCTAATAGGATAAATTTCCAAAGTCCCTGATCCATCTCAATAGTGGTGGCTTCCCAGGAAAAACAGGGGCAATCTGAGCCCAACTGAGCACCTACCTGCACTCAGACCCATAGACAGATGTCCCCAGAGGTATGAAGGAAAGAACAGGCCCCTAGGCACTAATCAGATCCATTGCTTTGGTTTCCAGGCATCTCTCCTCAGAGGCCTGGATTTCAAAAGCAGCATCTAGCTGTTTCTTGACTCACCCATCAGAAAACATCTCATCTACACATGGGAAACTTGCAGGTTGGAGCTGTGTCAAAGCCTCTGTTTAGGAGAACCCTTTAGGGCCCCAGTGACACCGCTTCATTCTACGGTCTCCATAGACACAAAAGCACATTAGGACCCATCCCCAGGGGTGTACATTTCAACTCAGCGTCCTCGGTTGCTCCCCACAGATCCAGGAGATCTAAACTGTCTTATTGCTAGGAGACAATTGGAATGCGAGGTGGGCTACCCAGCCATCCATTTTTAGAACCCTTCTCAGAATCATTGGCCAGGAGCCAAACAACAGGTCTCAATTGTCCTGCAGTAGACACTCTGCAGTTTGGAGCTTCTCACAACTCCCATTGGGAAAATCCCCATGGCCTCGTAATGCCCCCCCATTCATGAAGGGGCCATCAGGGACAGAAACTCCAAACTGAGCGATCGTTTGATCCTCGCCCTGACTTCAGATGCACGAGATCTCGATTCAGGTCTGTAGAATGTGCCTGCCATGGCCTAACCAAGAAACCTAAGCCTAGCTTGTGTTCTCAGACTTTTGTCTTCAGACTACTGGCCCACAAGCCCTCCAGGTTGGCAATCCAGAACTATAATGCAGCACTCTGCCTGCCCTCCAGAAGAAAAACATTGTCCTCTGGGGCTACCCAGTAACCCCAAATGAGGATCAACCTGCACCGACCTTGGCTGTACCCCAAATACATAGGCTGACCAGGGCACTAATGCCCTTTCTGACACAGCCTGAGCCTGGACCCCCTGGCCCCTCCCAGAGAGCTGTCCGCACACTGAGCACATCGAGCCGCCGTGGCCTTAGGTCGTCATCTCTTCCCAACCTCGGTTTTCAGGTTTCAGAACCTAGACCTTATCTCCAATCACTGCCCAGGGTTGAAGGTGATGCAGAAATCAGAACTCCTTCCCCATGGCAAGAAACCTTGTGGTTGGCATGTTGTCCAACGTTCAGTGTAGTTGAAACCAGTGTGGCCCATGGGACCTCGCCCATGCTCGCGGGCCACATTGCTCACAAACATACCCTGTGACCCTCAGGCTGAGCCCAGTCCTCAAGTAAGGACACTCAGTGGCTGGATGAAGAGATAGCATATTGGGCTTGCCATGCCCCTAGGCCCCAATTTTTTTTTTTTTGTTTTTTCTTTTTTTTTTTTTTATTAATTTATTTTTTATTTTCAGCATAACAGTATTCATTATTTTTCACCACACCCAGTGCTCCATGCAATTCGTGCCCTTTATAATACCCACCACCTAGTACCCCAACCTCCCACCCCCCACCCCTTCAAAACCCTCAGATTGTTTTTCAGAGTCCATAGTCTCTCATGGTTCACCTCCCCTTCCAATTTCCCCCAACTCCCTTCTCCTCTCTAACTCCCCATGTCCTCCATGCTATTTGTTATGCTCCACTAATAAGTGAAACCATATGATAATTGACTCTCTCTGCTTGACTTATTTCACTCAGCATAATAATCTCTTCCAGTCCCGTCCATGTTGCTACAAAAGTTGGGTATTTGTCCTTTTTTTTTTTTTTTTTTTTATAAACATATATTTTTATCCCCAGGGGTACAGGTCTGTGAATCACCAGTTTTACACACTTCACAGCACTCACCAAAGCACATACCCTCCCCAATGTCCATAATCCCACCCCCTTCTCCCAAACCCCCTCCCCCCAGCAACCCTCAGTTTGTTTTGTGAGATTAAGAGTCACTTATGGTTTGTCTCCCTCCCAATCCCATCTTGTTTCATTTATTCTTCTCCTGCCCACTTAAGCCTCCATGTTGCATCACCACTTCCTCATATCAGGGAGATCATATGATAGTTGTCTTTCTCTGCTTGACTTATTTCGCTAAGCATGATACGCTCTAGTTCCATCCATGTTGTCGCAAATGGCAAGATTTCATTTCTTTTGATGGCTGCATAGTATTCCATTGTGTATATATACCACATCTTCTTGATCCATTCATCTGTGGATGGACATCTAGGTTCTTTCCATAGTTTGGCTATTGTGGACATTGCTGCTATAAACATTCGGGTGCATGTGCCCCTTTGGATCACTACATTTGTATCTTTAGGGTAAATACCCAATAGTGCAATTGCTGGGTCATAGGGCAGTTCTATTTTCAACATTCTGAGGAACCTCCATGCTGTTTTCCAGAGTGGCTGCACCAGCTTGCATTCCCACCAACAGTGTAGGAGGGTTCCCCTTTCTCCACATCCTCGCCAGCATCTGTCATTTCCTGACTTGTTGATTTTAGCCATTCTGACTGGTGTGAGGTGATATCTCATTGTGGTTTTGATTTGTATTTCCCTGATGCCGAGTGATATGGAGCACTTTTTCATGTGTCTGTTGGCCATCTGGATGTCTTCTTTGCAGAAATGTCTGTTCATGTCCTCTGCCCATTTCTTGATTGGATTATTTGTTCTTTGGGTGTTGAGTTTGCTAAGTTCTTTATAGATTCTGGACACTAGTCCTTTATCTGATATGTCGTTTGCAAATATCTTCTCCCATTCTGTCAGTTGTCTTTTGATTTTGTTAACTGTTTCCTTTGCTGTGCAAAAGCTTTTGATCTTGATGAAATCCCAATAGTTCATTTTTTCCCTTGCTTCCCTTGCCTTTTGCGTTGTTCCTAGGAAGATGTTGCTGCGGCAGAGGTCGAAGAGGTTGCTGCCTGTGTTCTCCTCAAGGATTTTGATGGATTCCTTTCGCACATTGAGGTCCTTCATCCATTTTGAGTCTATTTTTGTGTGTGGTGTAAGGAAATGGTCCAATTTCATTTTTCTGCATGTGGCTGTCCAATTTTCCCAGCACCATTTATTGAAGAGGCTGTCTTTTTTCCATTGGACATTCTTTCCTGCTTTGTCGAAGATGAGTTGACCATAGATTTGAGGGTCTATTTCTGGGCTCTCTATTCTGTTCCATTGATCTATGTGTCTGTTTTTGTGCCAGTACCATGCTGTCTTGATGATGACAGCTTTGTAATAGAGCTTGAAGTCCGGAATTGTGATGCCACCAACGTTGGCTTTCTTTTTCAATATCCCTTTGGCTATTCGAGGTCTTTTCTGGTTCCATATAAATTTTAGCATTATTTGTTCCATTTCTTTGAAAAAGATGGATGGTACTTTGATAGGAATTGCATTAAATGTGTAGATTGCTTTAGGTAGCATAGACATTTTCACAATATTTATTCTTCCAATCCAGCAAACATTTAAAGAAGAACTAATTCCTATTCTCCTGAAACTGTTCCAAAAAATAGAAATGGAAGGAAAACTTCCAAACTCATTTTATGAGGCCAGCATCACCTTGATCCCAAAACCAGACAAGGATCCCACCAAAAAAGAGAGCTATAGACCGATATCCTTGATGAACACAGATGCGAAAATACTCAACAAAATACTAGCCAATAGGATTCAACAGTACATTAAAAAGATTATTCACCACGACCAAGTGGGATTTATTCCAGGGCTGCAAGGTTGGTTCAACATCCGCAAATCAGTCAATGTGATACAACACATCAATAAAAGAAAGAACAAGAACCATATGATACTTTCAATAGATGCTGAAAAAGCATTTGACAAAGTACAGCATCCCTTCCTGATCAAAACTCTTCAAAGTGTAGGGATAGAGGGCACATACCTCAATATCATCAAAGCCATCTATGAAAAACCCACCGCAAATATCATTCTCAATGGAGAAAAACTGAAAGCTTTTCCACTAAGGTCAGGAACACGGCAGGGATGTCCATTATCACCACTGCTATTCAACATAGTACTAGAGGTCCTAGCCTCAGCAATCAGACAACAAAAGGAAATTAAAGGCATCCAAATCGGCAAAGAAGAAGTCAAATTATCACTCTTCTCAGATGATATGATACTATATGTGGAAAACCCAAAAGACTCCACTCCAAAACTGCTAGAACTTATACAGGAATTCAGTAAAGTGTCAGGATATAAAATCAATGCACAGAAATCAGTTGCATTTCTCTACACCAACAGCAAGACAGAAGAAAGAGATATTAAGGAGTCAATCCCATTTACAATTGCATCCAAAACCATAAGATACCTAGGAATAAACCTAACCAAAGAGACACAGAATCTATACTCAGAAAACTATAAAGTACTCATGAAAGAAATTGAGGAAGACACAAAGAAATGGAAAAATGTTCCATGCTCCTAGGCCCCAATTTTTAACCATAGTTCGGGTTGTCCCTGCAGTCTTCCACACGGCTTGGCTTTGGAATTCCTCTTTTGGTGGGACACCTGTGGTAACTAAACTGAAATGAGTCCTCCCATCCCACAGATTGACGAAAAGCAATTGGGAATCGGGCCAAATCCTCAGAGAGGAAGATTCGTCCATGACCCATGAGGCCTCCCCGACATTCCACGGCCATCGCTGATACAAAATCCAGAGACAAAAGCCTGAGCAAGCGCCTCAGACTCGCACTTTCTTCATATCCTGAAGAGTTCTTCTCATGGTTTGTAGTTCGGGCCTGCCATACCTACGTCCCCAAACCTAAGCTGAGTTTGTTTTCAGACAACTGTCTAAACAGCCCTGGCCTACACAACCTACAGGCTCAGGCCCCTGGAGCCAAACCTGAGGACTGTACTTGCCTTCTCCAAGGGAATTGTGTGTGCCCATTCCAATGGCCACAACCCTTCTAATAGGATAAACCTCCAAAATCCATGATCCATCTCAAAAGTGGTGGCTTCCCAGGAAAAACAGGGGCAATCTGAGCCCAAATGAGCACCTACCTGCACTCAGACCCATAGACAGATGTCCCCAGAGGTAAAAAGGAAAGAACAGGCCCCTAGGCACTAATGAGATCGATTGCCTTGGTTTCCAGGCATCTCTCCTCAGAGCCTGGATTTCAAAAGCAGCATATAGCTGTTTCTTGATTCACCCATCAGAAAAAATCTCATCTACACATGGGAAACTTGCACGTTGGAGCTGTGTCAAAGCCTCTGTTTAGGAGAACCCTTTATGGCCCCAGTGCCACCGCTTCAATCCAATGTCTCCATAGACACAAAAGCACATTCGGACCATCCCCAGAGGTATCCATTTCAACTCAGCATCCTCGGTAGTTGCCCACAGATCCAGGAGATCTAACCTGTCTTGTTGCTAGGAGACAATTGGAATGCGAGGTGGGCTACCCAGCCATCCATCCTTAGAACCCTGCTCAGAATCATTGGCCTGGAGCCAAACCACAGGTCTCAATTGTCCTGCAGAAGACTCTCTGCAGTTTGGAGCTTCTCACAACTCCCATCGTGGGAAAACACCCATGGCCTCGTGATGCCCCCCCATTCATGAAGGGGCCATCAGGGACAGAAACTCCAACCTGAGCGATCGTCTGATCCTCGCCCTGACTTCAGATGCACGAGATGTAGATTCAGGTCTGTAGATTGTGCTTGCCATGGCCTCACCCAGAAACCTAAGCCTGGCTTGTGTTCCCAGACTTTTGTCGTCAGACTCCTGGCCCACAAGCCCTCCAGTTTGGCAATCCAGAACTATAATGCAGCACTCTGCTGGCCCTCCAGAAGAAAAACATTGTCCTCTGGGGCTACCCAGTAACCCCAAATGAGGATCAAACTGCACCGACCTTGGCTGTACCCCCAATACATAGGCTGACCAGGGCACTAATGCCCTTTCTGACACAGCCTGGCATGGACCCGCTGGACCCTCCCAGACAGCTGGCCGCACACTGAGGACATTGAGCCACCATGGCCTTAGGTCGTCAGCTCTTCCCAACCTCGGTTTTCAGGTTTCAGAACCTAGACCTTATCTCCAATCACTGCCCAGGGTTGAAGGTGATGCAGAAATCAGAACTCCTTCCTCATGGCGAGAAACCTTGTGGTTGGCATCTTATCCAACGTTCAGTGTCGTTGAAACCAGTGTGGCCCATGAGACCCCGCCCATGCTCGCGGGCCACATTGGTCACAAACACACATTGTGACTCTCAGGCTGAGTCCAGTCCTCAAGTAAGGCCACTCAGTGCCTGGATGAAGAGATAGCATATTGGGCTTGCCATGCCCCTAGGCCCCAATTTTGAACCATAGTTCGGGTTGTCCCTACAGTCTTCCCCACGGCTTTGCTTTGGAATTCCTCTTTTGGTGGGACACCTGAGGTAACAAACCTGAAATGAGTCCTCCCATCCCACAGATTGACGAAAAGCAATTGGTTATCGGGCCAAATCCTCAGAGAGGAAGATTCGTCCATAGCCCATGAGGTCTCCCCGACATTCCACGGCCATCGCTGATACAAAATCCAGAGACAAAAGCCTGAGCAAGTGCCTCAGACTCGCACTTTCTTCATATCCTGAAGAGTTCTTCTCATGGTTTGTAGATCGGGCCTGCCATACCTACGTCCCCAAACCTAAGCTGAGTTTGTGTTTTCAGACTTCTGTCCTCAAAGACTTGGGCCACACACCCTCCAGGCTGGGCTCCTGGAGCCACACATTAGGACTGTGCCTACCAATCCATGGGAATTCTGCCCATTCCATGGTCCAAAATCGTACAAATTAGGAGAAACCTCCAAAGTCCCTGAGGCCATCCCAATAGTGTAGGTCGCCCGGAACAAACAAGGGCTGTTTGACACCAGCTGATAATCGACCTTCACTCATACCATAGATGGATGTCCTCACAGAATAAGATTGAACCAGACAGGACCCTAGGCCATAATAGGATCCATTGCTTTGGGTTACAGGCATGTGTCCTCAAAAGCCTGATTCCAATACGAGCATAAGGGTTTTCCTGAGGCACCCATCAGAACTCATCTCGTCTCCACAAGGAAACCTGTGCATGGGAGCCATGTCCAAAGCTTAGGAGAGTACTTCAGGGTCCCGGGGCCACCGCCCCATTCCAAGGCCCTCATGGACACAAAAACACATTAGGACCCATCCTCAGGAAAGTCCATTTCAACTCAGTCACCCCGGTTGCTCCGGCAGAGCCATCATATCTAAAGTGTCTTGTTGCTAGGAGACAATTGGAATGCGAGGCGGGCTTCCCAGGCATCCATCCGCGAACGGTGCTCTGGAGTCATTCCATATGGGATGTCCTGGAGCTGTCCAACAGGTCTCAATTGTCCCGCAGAAGGAATCCTTGAAGGGGGCATCCCACAACTCCCAACGCGGGAAAACCTCAATGGCCTCGAGATTCCGCTCCCTTCATGAAGCGGCCGTCATGGTCAGAAACTCCAACCTGAGCCAACGTCTGATCCTTGCCCTGACTTCAGATGCATGAGATATTGGTTCAGATCTTCAGGGGGTACCTGCCGTGCCCTCGCCCTGAAACCCAAGTCTAGCTTGTCTTCTCAGACTTCCGTCCTCACACTCCTGGCCCCGAAGCCCTCAAGTTTGGCAATTCCGGACCCACAATGCAGCACTGTGCCTGCCCTCTAGAAAAAAAATTATTGCCTCATGAGCTGCCCAGGCACCTTAAATGAGGGTAATCCTACACAGAACTCGACTTTACCCAAATTATATAGTCTAACCTGGGCACTAATGCACTGTCGAACACAACCTGAGCCCGGACCTCCTGAGCAACACCCAGAAAGCTGACCGCACACTGAGCACATAAAACCCGCCATGGCCTTAGGTCATCATCTCTTTCCTACCTCAGTTTTCAGGCTTCAGAACCGAGACCTTATCTCCAATCACTGCCCAGGGGTGAGTGTGATGCAGAAGTCAGAACTCCTCCTTACCCATGGCAAGAACCCTTGTGGTTGGCACGTTGTCCAACGTTCAGTGTAGGAGAAACCAGCATTCACCCTGAGGCCCCGCCCATTCTTGAGTGCGACGAGGGCATACACACGCATTGTGACCCTCAGCATGAGTCCTGTCCTCTAGTAAGTTCTCTCAGTGGCTGGACCATTAGATGTCATAATGGGCTTGACATGTCCCTAGGCCCCAATTTTTAACCAGATTTCTGATTGTCCAGTCGACCCTCCCCAGGGCTCTACTCTGGAATCCATCATTTGGTGGGACACCTGAGGTTAAAAAAGAAAACAAGAACAACAACAAAAAAAAAAAAAAACGGACTTCTTCCAGCCCACAGAATGACCCCAAACTCTTTGGACGGGGCCAAACCAGCAGAGAGTAAGACTCGTCCATTTCCCATGAAGTCACCCAGAAATTGCACGACCATGAGTGACACGATATCCAGAGACAAAAACTTGAGCAGGAGCCTCACACTCGCCCTTCTTTCAAATCCCGAAGAGTTCTCCTCATGGTCTGTAGATCAGTCCTGCCATACCTATGACACGAAACATAAGCCGAGTTTGTGTTTTCAGACAACTGTCCAAACAGCCCTGGCCTACACAACCTACAGGCTCAGGCCCCTGGAGCCAAACCTGAGGACTGTACTTGCCCTCTCCAAGGGAATTGTGTGTGCCCATTCCAATGGCCACAACACTTCTAATAGGATAAACCTCCAAAGTCCCTGATCCATCTCAATAGTGGTGGCTTCCCAGGAAAGACAGGGTCAATCTGAGCCCAACTGTGCACCTACCTGCACTCAGACCCATAGACAGATGTGCCCAGAGGTAAAAAGGAAAGAACAGGCCCCTAGGCACTAATCAGATCCATTGCTTTGGTTTCCAGGCATCTCTCCTCACATTCCTGGATTTCAAAAGCATCATCTAGCTGTTTCTTGACTCACCCATCAGAAAACATCTCATCTACACATGGGAAACTTGCAAGTTGGAGCTGTGTCAAAGCCTCTGTTTAGGAGAACCCTTTAGGGCCCCAGTGCCACCGCTTCATTCCAAAGTCTCCATAGACACAAAAGCACGTTAGGACCCATCCCCAGGGGTGTCCATTTCAACTCAGCGTCCTCGGTTGCTCCCCACAGATCCAGGAGATCTAACCTGTCTTGTTGCCGGGAGACAATTGGAATGCGAGGTGGGATACCCAGCCATCGATCCTTAGAACCCTGCTCAGAATCATTGGCCTGGAGCCAAACAACAGGTCTCAATTGTCCTGCAGAAGACTCTCTGCAGTTTGGAGCTTTTCACAACTCCCATCGTGGGAAAACACCCATGGCCTCGTGATGCCCCCCCCCCCATTCATGAAGGGGCCATCAGGGACAGAAACTCCAACCTGAGCGATCGTCTGATCTTCGCCCTGACTTCAGATGCACGAGATCTCGATTCAGGTCTGTAGATTGTGCCTGCCATGGCCTCACCCAGAAACCTAAGCCTAGCTTGTATTCTAGACTTTGGTCGTCAGACTACTGGCCCACAAGCCCTCCAGTTTGGCAATCCAGAACTACAATGCAGCACTCTGCCGGCCCTCCAGAAGAAAAACATTGTCCTCTGGGGCAACCCAGTAACCCCAAATGAGGATCAACCTGCACCGTCCTTGGCTTTACACCAAATACATAGGCTGACCAGGGCACTAATGCCCTTTCTGACACAGCCTGAGCCTGGAGCCCTTGGACCCTCCCAGACAGCTGGCCGCACACTGAGCACATCGAGCCGTCATGGCCTTAGGTCTTCATCTCTTCCCAACCTCGGTTTTCAGGTTTCAGAACCTAGACCTTATCTCCAATCGCTGCCCAGGGTTGAAGGTGATGCAGAAATCAGAACTCCTTCCCCATGGCAAGAAACCTTGTGGTTGGCATGTTGTCCAACGTTCAGTGTAGTTGAAACCAGTGTGGCCCATGAGGCCCCGCCCATGCTCATGGGCCACATTGGTCACAAACACACATTGTGACGCTCAGGCTGAGCCCAGTCCTTAAGTAAGGCCACTCAGTGGCTGGATGAAGAGATATCATATTGGGCTTGCCATGCCCCTAGGCCCCAATTTTTAACCATAGTTTGGGTTGTCCCTTCAGTCTTCCCCACGGCTTGGCGTTGGAATTCCTCCTTTGGTGGGACACCTGAAGTAACTAAACTGAAATGAGTCCTCCCATCCCACAGATTGACGAAAAGCAATTGGGAATCGGGCCAAATCCTCAGAGAGGAAGATTCGTCCATGGCCCATGAGGCCTCCCCGACATTCCAAGGCCATCGCTGATACAAAATCCAGAGACAAAAGCCTGAGCAAGCGCCTCAGACTCGCACTTTCTTCATATCCTGAAGAGTCCTTCTCATGGTTTGTAGATCGGGCTGCCATACCTACGTCCCCAAACCTAAGCTGAGTTTGTGTTTTCAGACTTCTGTCCTCAAAGTCTTGGGCCCCACACCCTCCAGGCTGGGCCCCTGGAGCCACACATTAGGACTGTGCCTACCAATCCATGGGAATTCTGCCCATTCCATGGTCCGAAATCGTACAAATTAGGAGAAACCTCCAAAGTCCCTGAGGCCATCCCAATAGTGTAGGTCGCCCGGAACAAACAAGGGCTGTCTGACACCAGCTGATAATCGACCTCCACTCATACCATAGATGGATGTCCCCAGAGAAGAAGATTGAACCAGACAGGACCCTAGGCCATAATAGGATCCATTGCTTTGGTTTACAGGCATGTGTCCTCAAAAGCCTGATTCCAATACGAGCATAGGGGTTTTCCTGAGGCACCCTTCAGAACTCATCTCGTCTCCACAAGGAAACCTGTGCATGGGAGCCATGTCCAAAGATTAGGAGAGTACTTCAGGGTCCCGGTGCCACCGCCCCACTCCAAGGCCCTCATGGACACAAAAACACATTAGGACCCATCCTCAGGAAAGTCCATTTCAACTCAGCCACCCCGGTTGCTCCGGCAGAGACATCAGATCTAAACTGTCTTGTTGCTAGGAGACAATTGGAATACGAGGCGGGCTTCCCAGGCATCCATTCGCGAACGGTGCTATGGAGTCATTCCATATGGGATGACCTGGAGCTGTCCAACAGGTCTCAATTGTCCCACAGAAGGAATCCTTGAAGGGGGCATCCCAAAACTCCCAACGTGGGAAAACCTCAATGGCCTCGAGATTCCGCTCCCTTCATTAAGTGGCCGTCATGCTCAGAAACTCCAACCTGAGCCAACGTCTGATCCTCGCCCTGACTTCAGATGCATGAGATATTGGTTCAGATCTGCCGGGGGTACCTGCCGTGCCCTCGCCCTGAAACCCAAGTCTAGCTTGTCTTCTCAGACTTCCGTCCTCACACTCCTGGCCCCGAAGCCCTCAAGTTTGGCAATTCCGGAACCACAATGCAGCACTCTGCCTGCCCTCTAGAAAAAAAAATTATTGCCTCATGAGCTGCCCAGGCAACTTCAATGAGGGTAAACCTACACAGCACTCGACTTTACCCAAATTATATAGTCTAACCTGGGCACTAATGCACTGTCGAACACAACCTGAGCCCGGACCTCCTGAGCAACACCCAGAAAGCTGACCGCACACTGAGCACATAAAACCCGCCATGGCCTTAGGTCATCATCTCTTTCCTACCTCAGTTTTCAGACTTCAAAACCGAGACTTTATCTCCAATCACTGCCCAGGGGTGAGTGTGATGCAGAAGTCAGAACTCCTCCTTATCCATGGCAAGAACCCTTGTGGTTGGCACGTTGTCCAACGTTCAGTGTAAGAGAAACCAGCATTCACCCTGCGGCCCCGCCCATTCTTAAGTGCGACAAGTGCATACACACGCATTGTGACCCTCAGCATGAGTCCTGTCCTCTAGTAAGTCCTCTCAGTGGCTGGACCATTAGATGTCATAATGGGCTTGACATGTCCCTAGGCCCCAATTTTTAACCAGATTTCTGATTGTCCAGTCGCCCCTCCCCAGGGCTCTACTCTGGAATCCATCATTTGGTGGGACAACTGAGGTTAAAAAAGAAAAAAACAATAACAACAACAACAAAATAAAACGTACTTCTTCCAGCCCACAGAATGACCCCAAACTCTTTGGACGGGGCCAAACCAGCAGAGAGTAAGACTCGCCCATTTCCCATGAAGTCACCCAGAAATTGCACGACCATGAGTGACACGATATCAAGAGACAAAAACTTGAGCAGGAGCCTCACACTCGCCCTTCTTTCAAATCCCGAAGAGTTCTCCTCATGGTCTGTAGATCAGTCCTGCCATACCTATGACACGAAACATAAGCCGAGTTTGTGTTTTCAGACAACTGTCCAAACAGCCCTGGCCTACACAACCTACAGGCTCAGGCCCCTGGAGCCAAACCTGAGGACTGTACTTGCCCTCTCCAAGGGAATTGTGTGTGCCCATTCCAATGGCCACAACACTTCTAATAGGATAAACCTCCAAAGTCCCTGATCCATCTCAATAGTGGTGGCTTCCCAGGAAAGACAGGGGCAATCTGAGCCCAACTGAGCACCTACCTGCTCTCAGACCCATAGACAGATGTCCCCAGTGGTAAAAAGGAAAGAACAGGCCCCTAGGCACTAATCAGATCCATTGCTTTGGTTTCCAGGCATCTCTCCTCACATTCCTGGATTTCAAAAGCATCATCTAGCTGTTTCTTGACTCACCCATCAGAAAACATCTCATCTACACATGGGAAACTTGCACATTGGAGCTGTGTCAAAGCCTCTGTTTAGGAGAACCCTTTAGGGCTCCAGTGCCACCGCTTCATTCCAAGGTCTCCATAGACACAAAAGCACGTTAGGACCCATCCCCAGGGGTGTCCATTTCAACTCAGCGTCCTCGGTTGCTCCCCACAGATCCAGGAGATCTAACCTGTCTTGTTGCTGGGAGACAATTGGAATGCGAGGTGGGATACCCAGCCATCCATCCTTAGAACCCTGCTCAGAATCATTGGCCTGGAGCCAAACAACAGGTCTCAATTGTCCTGCAGAAGACTCTCTGCAGTTTGGAGCTTTTCACAACTCCCATCGTGGGAAAACACCCATGGCCTCGTGATGCCCCCCCCCCATTCATGAAGGGGCCATCAGGGACAGAAACTCCAACCTGAGCGATCGTCTGATCCTCGCCCTGACTTCAGATGCACGAGATCTCGATTCAGGTCTGTAGATTGTGCCTGCCATGGCCTCACCCAGAAACTTAAGCCTAGCTTGTGTTCTCAGACTTTTGTCGTCAGACTACTGGCCCACAAGCCCTCCAGTTTGGCAATCCAGAACTACAATGCAGCACTCTGCCGGCCCTCCAGAAGAAAAACATTGTCCTCTGGGGCAACCCAGTAACCCCAAATGAGGATCAACCTGCACCGACCTGGCTATACCCCAAATACATAGGCTGACCAGGGCACTAATGCCCTTTCTGACACAGCCTGAGCCTGGACCCCCTGGCCCCTTCCAGACAGCTGGCCGCACACTGAGCACATCGAGCCGCCATGGCCTTAGGTCTTCATCTCTTCCCAACCTCGGTTTTCAGGTTTCAGAACCTAGACCTTATCTCCAATCACTGCCCAGGGTTGAAGGTGATGCAGAAATCAGAACTCCTTCCCCATGGCAAGAAACCTTGTGGTTGGCATGTTGTCCAACGTTCAGTGTAGTTGAAACCAGTGTGGCCCATGAGGCCCCGCCCATGCTCATGGGCCACATTGGTCACAAACACACATTGTGACGCTCAGGCTGAGCCCAGTCCTTAAGTAAGGCCACTCAGTGGCTGGATGAAGAGATAGCATATTGGGCTTGCCATGCCCCTAGGCCCCAATTTTTAACCATAGTTTGGGTTGTCCCTTCAGTCTTCCCCACGGCTTGGCGTTGGAATTCCTCTTTTGGTGGGACACGTGAAGTAACAAAACTGAAATGAGTCCTCCCATTCCACAGATTGACGAAAAGCAATTGGGAATCGGGCCAAATCCTCAGAGAGGAAGATTCGTCCATGGCCCATGAGGCCTCCCCGACATTACACGGCCATCGCTGATACAAAATCCAGAGTCAAAAGCCTGAGCAAGCGCCTCAGACTCGCACTTTCTTCATATCCTGAAGAGTTCTTCTCATGGTTTGTAGATCGGGCCTGCCATACCTACGTCCCCAAACCTAATCTGAGTTTGTGTTTTCAGACTTCTGTCCTCAAAGTCTTGGGCCACACACCCTCCAGGCTGGGCCCCTGGAGCCACACATTAGGACTGTGCCTACCAATCCATGGGAATTCTGCCCATTCCATGGTCCAAAATCGTACAAATTAGGAGAAACCTCCAAAGTCCCTGAGGCCATCCCAATAGTGTAGGTCTCCCGGAACAAACAAGGGCTGTCTGACACCAGCTGATAATCGACCTCCACTCATACCATAGATGGATGTCCCCAGAGAAGAAGATTGAACCAGACAGGACCCTAGGCCATAATAGGATCCATTGCTTTGGTTTACAGGCATGTGTCCTCAAAAGCCTGATTCCAATACGAGCATAGGGGTTTTCCTGAGGCACCCATCAGAACTCATCTCGTCTCCACAAGAAAACCTGTGCATGGGAGCCATGTCCAAAGATTAGGAGAGTACTTCAGGGTCCCGGTGCCACCGCACCACTCCAAGGCCCTCATGGACACAAAAACACATTAGGACCCATCCTCAGGAAAGTCCATTTCAACTCAGCCACCCCGGTTGCTCCGGCAGAGCCATCAGATCTAAACTGTCTTGTTGCTAGGAGACAATTGGAATACGAGGCTGGCTTCCCAGGCATCCATTCGCGAACGGTGCTATGGAGTCATTCCATATGGGATGACCTGGAGCTGTCCAACAGGTCTCAATTGTCCCACAGAAGGAATCCTTGAAGGGGGCATCCCAAAACTCCCAACGTGGGAAAACCTCAATGGCCTCGAGATTCCGCTCCCTTCATGAAGTGGCCATCATGCTCAGAAACTCCAACCTGAGCCTACGTCTGATCCTCGCCCTGACTTCAGATGCATGAGATATTGGTTCAGATCTGCCGGGGGTACCTGCCGTGCCCTCGCCCTGAAACCCAAGTCTAGCTTGTCTTCTCAGACTTCCGTCCTCACACTCCTGGCCCCGAAGCCCTCAAGTTTGGCAATTCCGGACCCACAATGCAGCACTCTGCCTGCCCTCTAGAAAAAAAAATTATTGCCCAATGAGCTGCCCAGGCACCTTAAATGAGGGTAAACCTACACAGAACTCGACTTTACCCAAATTATATAGTCTAACCTGGGCACTAATGCACTGTCGAACACATCCTGAGCCCGGACCTCCTGAGCAACACCCAGAAAGCTGACCGCACACTGAGCACATAAAACCCGCCATGGCCTTAGGTCATCATCTCTTTCCTACCTCAGTTTTCAGGCTTCATAACCGAGACCTTATCTCCAATCACTGCCCAGGGGTGAGTGTGATGCAGAAGTCAGAACTCCTCCTTACCCATGGCAAGAACCCTTGTGGTTGGCACGTTGTCCAACGTTCAGTGTAAGAGAAACCAGCATTCACCCTGCAGCCCCGCCCATTCTTGAGTGCGACGAGTGCATACACACGCATTGTGACCCTCAGCATGAGTCCTGTCCTCTAGTAAGTCCTCTCAGTGGCTGGACCATTAGATGTCATAATGGGCTTGACATGTCCCTAGGCCCCAATTTTTAACCAGATTTCTGATTGTCCAGTCGACCCTCCCCAGGGCTCTACTCTGGAATCCATCATTTGGTGGGACACCTGAGGTTAAAAAAGAAAAAAACAACAACAACAACAACAAAATAAAACGTACTTCTTCCAGCCCACAGAATGACCCCAAACTCTTTGGACGGGGCCAAACCACCAGAGAGTAAGACTCGTCCATTTCCCATGACGTCACCCAGAAATTCCACGACCATGAGTGACACGATATCCAGAGACAAAAACTTGAGCAGGAGCCTCACACTCGCCCTTCTTTCAAATCCCGAAGAGTTCTCCTCATGGTCTGTAGATCAGTCCTGCCATACCTATGACACGAAACATAAGCCAAGTTTGTGTTTTTAGACAACTGTCCAAACAGCCCTGGCCTACACAACCTACAGGCTCAGGCCCCTGGAGCCAAACCTGAGGACTGTACTTGCCCTCTCCAAGGGAATTGTGTGTGCCCATTCCAATGGCCACAACACTTCTAATAGGATAAACCTCCAAAGTCCCTGATCCATCTCAATAGTGGTGGCTTCCCAGGAAAGACAGGGGCAATCTGAGCCCAACTGAGCACCTACCTGCACTCAGACCCATAGACAGATGTGCCCAGAGGTAAAAAGGAAAGAACAGGCCCCTAGGCACTAATCAGATCCATTGCTTTGGTTTCCAGGCATCTCTCCTCACATTCCTGGATTTCAAAAGCATCATCTAGCTGTTTCTTGACTCACCCATCAGAAAACATCTCATCTACACATGGGAAACTTGCACATTGGAGCTGTGTCAAAGCCTCTGTTTAGGAGAACCCTTTAGGGCCCCAGTGACACCGCTTCATTCCAAGGTCTCCATAGACACAAAAGCACGTTAGGACCCATCCCCAGGGGTGTCCATTTCAACTCAGCGTCCTCGGTTGCTCCCCACAGATCCAGGAGATCTAACCTGTCTTGTTGCTGGGAGACAATTGGAATGCGAGGTGGGATACCCAGCCATCCATCTTTAGAACCCTGCTCAGAATCATTGGCCTGGAGCCAAACAACAGGTCTCAATTGTCCTGCAGAAGACTCTCTGCAGTTTGGAGCTTTTCACAACTCCCATCGTGGGAAAACACCCATGGCCTCGTGATGCCCCCCCCCCATTCATGAAGGGGCCATCAGGGACAGAAACTCCAACCTGAGCGATCGTCTGATCCTCGCCCTGACTTCAGATGACGAGATCTCGATTCAGGTCTGTAGATTGTGCCTGCCATGGCCTCACCCAGAAACCTAAGCCTAGCTTGTGTTCTCAGACTTTTGTCGTCAGACTACTGGCCCACAAGCCCTCCAGTTTGGCAATCCAGAACTACAATGCAGCACTCTGCCGGCCCTCCACAAGAAAAACATTGTCCTCTGGGGCAACCAAATGAGGATCAACCTGCACCGACCTTGGCTTTACCCCAAATACATAGGCTGACCAGGGCACTAATGCCCTTTCTGACACAGCCTGAGCCTGGAGCCCTTGGACCCTCCCAGACAGCTGGCCGCACACTGAGCACATCGAGCCGCCATGGCCTTAGGTCTTCATCTCTTCCCAACCTCGGTTTTCAGGTTTTCAGAACCTAGACCTTATCTCCAATCACTGCCCAGGGTTGAAGGTGATGCAGAAATCAGAACTCCTTCCCCATGGCAAGAAACCTTGTGGTTGGCATGTTGTCCAACGTTCAGTGTAGTTGAAACCAGTGTGGCCCATGAGGCCCCGCCCATGCTCATGGGCCACATTGGTCACAAACACACATTGTGACGCTCAGGCTGAACCCAGTCCTTAAGTAAGGCCACTCAGTGGCTGGATGAAGAGATAGCATATTGGGCTTGCCATACCCCTAGGCCCCAATTTTTAACCATAGTTTGGGTTGTCCCTTCAGTCTTCCCCACGGCTTGGCTTTGGAATTCCTCTTTTGGTGGGACACCTGAAGTAACAAAACTGAAATGAGTCCTCCCATCCCACAGATTGACGAAAAGCAATTGGGAATCGGGCCAAATCCTCAGAGAGGAAGATTCGTCCATGGCCCATGAGGCCTCCCCGACATTACACGGCCATCGCTGATACAAAATCCAGAGTCAAAAGCCTGAGCAAGCGCCTCAGACTCGCACTTTCTTCATATCCTGAAGAGTTCTTCTCATGGTTTGTAGATCGGGCCTGCCATACCTACGTCCCCAAACCTAAGCTGAGTTTGTGTTTTCAGACTTCTGTCCTCAAAGTCTTGGGCCACACACCCTCCAGGCTGGGCCCCTGGAGCCACACATTAGGACTGTGCCTACCAATCCATGGGAATTCTGCCTATTCCATGGTCCAAAATCGTAAAAATTAGGAGAAACCTCCAAAGTCCCTGAGGCCATCCCAATAGTGTAGGTCTCCCGGAACAAACAAGGGCTGTCTGACACCAGCTGATAATCGACCTCCACTCATACCATAGATGGATGTCCCCAGAGAAGAAGATTGAACCAGACAGGACCCTAGGCCATAATAGGACCCATTGCTTTCTGTTACAGGCATGTGTCCTCAAAAGCCTGTTTCCAATACGAGCATAGGGGTTTTCCTGAGGCACCCATCAGAACTCATCTCGTCTCCACAAGGAAACCTGTGCATGGGAGCCATGTCCAAAGCTTAGGAGAGTACTTCAGGGTCCCGGTGCCAACGCCCCATTCCAAGGCCCTCATGGACACAAAAACACATTAGGACCCATCCTCAGGAAAGTCCATTTCAACTCAGCCACCCCGGTTGCTCCGGCAGAGCCATCAGATCTAAACTGTCTTGTTGCTAGGAGACAATTGGAATGTGAGGCGGGCTTCCAAGGCATTCATCCGCGAACGGTGCTCTGGAGTCATTCCATATGGGATGTCCTGGTGCTGTCCAACAGGTCTCAATTGTCCCGCAGAAGGAATCCTTGAAGGGGGCATCCCACAACTCCCAAAGTGGGAAAACCTCAATGTCCTCGAGATTCCGCTCCCTTCATGAAGCGGCCGTCATGCTCAGAAACTCCCACCTGAGCCAACGTCTGATCCTCGCCCTACTTCAGATGCATGAGATATTGGTTCAGATCTGCAGGGGGTACCTGCCGTGCCCTCGCCCTGAAACCCAAGTCTAGCTTGTCTTCTCACTTCCGTCCTCACACTCCTGGCCCCGAAGCCCTGAAGTTTGCCAATTCCGGACCCACAATGCAGCACTGTGCCTGCCCTCTAGAAAAAATATTATTGCCTCATGAGCTGCCCAGGCACCTTAAATGAGGGTAAACCTCCACAGAACTCGACTTTACCCAAATTATATAGTCTAACCATGGCACTAATGCACTGTCGAACACAACCTCAGCCCGGACCTCCTGACCAACACCCAGAAACCTGACCGCACACTGGGTGAGCGGTCACATAAAACCCGCCATGGCCTTAGGTCATCATCTCTTTCCTACCTCAGTTTTCAGGCTTCAGAACCGATACCTTATCTCCAATCACTGCCCAGGGGTGAGTGTGATGCAGAAGTCAGAACTCCTCCTTACCCATGGCAAGAACCCTTGTGGTTGGCATGTTGTCCAACGTTCAGTGTAGGAGAAACCAGCATTCACCCTGAGGCCCCGCCCATTCTTGAGTGCGACAGGGCATACACACGCATTGTGACCCTCAGCATGAGTCCTGTCCTTTAGTAAGTCCTCTCAGTGGCTGGACCATTAGATGTCATAATGGGCTTGACATGTCCCTAGGCCCCAATTTTTAACCAGATTTCTGATTGTCCAGTCGCCCCTCACCAGGGCTCTACTCTGAAATCCATCATTTAGTGGGACACCTGAGGTTAAAAAAGAAAACAACAAAAACAACAACAACAACAAAAAAAAAAAACGGACTTCTTCCAGCCCACAGAATGACCCCAAACTCTTTGGACGGGGCCAAACCACCAGAGAGTAAGACTCGCCATTTCCCATGAAGTCACCCAGAAATTGCACGACCATGAGTGACACGATATCCAGAGACAAAAACTTGAGCAGGAGCCTCACACTCGCCCTTCTTTCAAATCCCGAAGAGTTCTCCTCATGGTCTGTAGATCAGTCCTGCCATACTGATGACCCGAAACATAAGCCGAGTTTGTATTTTCAGACAACTGTCCAAACAGCCCTGGCCTACACAACCTACAGGCTCAGGCCCCTGGAGCCAAACCTGAGGCCTGTACTTGCCCTCTCCAAGGGAATTGTGTGTGCCCATTCCAATGGCCACAACCCTTCTAATAGGATAAACCTCCAAAGTCCCTGATCCATCTCAATAGTGGTGGCTTCCCAGGAAAGACAGGGGCAATCTGAGCCTAACTGAGCACCTACCTGCACTCAGACCCATAGACAGATGTGCCCAGAGGTAAAAAGGAAAGAACAGGCCCCTAGGCACTAATCAGATCCATTGCTTTGGTTTCCAGGCATCTCTCCTCACATTCCTGGATTTCAAAAGCATCATCTAGCTGTTTCTTGACTCACCCATCAGAAAACATCTCATCTACACATGGGAAACTTACACATTGGAGCTGTGTCAAAGCCTCTGTTTAGGAGAACCCTTTAGGGCCCCAGTGCCACCGCTTCATTCCAAGGTCTCCATAGACACAAAAGCACGTTAGGACCCATCCCCAGGGGTGTCCATTTCAACTCAGCGTCCTCGGTTGCTCCCCACAGATCCAGGAGATCAAACCTGTCTTGTTGCTGGGAGACAATAGGAATGCGAGGTGGGATACCCAGCCATCCATCCTTAGAACCGTGCTCAGAATCATTGGCCTTGAGCCAAACAACAGGTCTCAATTGTCCTGCAGAAGATTCTCTGCAGTTTGGAGCTTTTCACAACTCCCATCGTGGGAAAACACCCATGGCCTCGTGATGCCCCCCCCCACATTCATGAAGGGGACATCAGGGACAGAAACTCCAACCTGAGCGATCGTCTGATCCTCGCCCTGACTTCAGATGCACGAGATCTCGATTCAGGTCTGTAGATTGTGCCTGCCATGGCCTCACCCAGAAATCTAAGCCTAGCTTGTGTTCTCAGACTTTTGTCGTCAGACTACTGGCCCACAAGCCCTCCAGTTTGGAAATCCATAACTACAATGCAGCACTCTGCTGCCGTCCAGAATAAAAACATTGTCCTCTGGGGCTACCCAGTAACCCCAAATGAGGATCAAACTGCACCGACCTTGGCTGTACCCCAAATACATAGGCTGACCAGGGCACTAATGCCCTTTTTGACACAGCCTGAGCTGGACCCCCTAAACCTCCCAGACAGCTGGCCGCACACTGAGCACATCCAGCCGCCATGGCCTTAGGTCGTCATCTCTTCCCAACCTCGGTTTTCAGGTTTCAGAACCTAGACCTTATCTCCAATCACTGCCCAGGGTTGAAGGTGATGCAGAAATCAGAACTCCTTCCCCATGGCAAGAAACCTTGTGGTTGGCATGTTGTCCAACGTTCAGTGTAGTTGAAACCAGTGTGGCCCATGAGGCCCCGCCCATGCTCGCGGGCCACATTGGTCACAAACAAACATTGTGACGCTCAGGCTGAGCCCAGTCCTCAAGTAAGGCCACTCAGTGGCTGGATGAAGAGATAGAATATTGGGCTTGCCATGCCCCTAGGCCCCAATTTTTAACCATAGTTCGGGTTGTCCCTTCAGTCTTCCCCACGGCTTGGCTTTGGAATTCCTCTTTTGGTGGGACACCTGAGGTAACAAAACTGAAAGGAGACCTCCCATCCCACAGATTGACGAAAAGCAATTGGGAATCGGGCCAAATCTTCAGAGAGGAAGATTCGTCCATGGCCCATGAGGCCTCCCCGACATTCCACGGCCATCGCTGATACAAAATCCAGAGACAAAAGCCTGAGCAAGCGCCTCAGACTCTCACTTTCTTCATATCCTGAAGAGTTCTTCTCATGGTTTGTAGATCGGACCTGCCATACCTACGTCCCAAAACCTAAGCTGAGTGTGTGTTTTCAGACTTCTGTCCTTAAAGTCTTGGGCCACACACCCTCCAGGCTGGGCCCCTGGAGCCACACATTAGGACTGTGCCTACCAATCCATGGGAATTCTGCCCATTCCATGGTCCAAAATCGTACAAATTAGGAGAAACCTCCAAAGTCCCTGAGGCCATCCCAATAGTGTAGGTCGCCCGGAACAAACAAGGGCTGTCTGACACCAGCTGATAATCGACCTCCACTCATACCATAGATGGATGTCCCCAGAGAAGAAGATTGGCCCAGACAGGACCCTAGGCCATAATAGGATCCATTGCTTTGGGTTACAGGCATGTATCCTCAAAAGCCTGATTCCAATACGAGCATAGGGGTTTTCCTGAGGCACCCATCAGAATTCATGTCGTCTCCACAAGGAAACCTGTGCATGGGAGCCATGTCCAAAGCTTAGGAGTGTACTTCTGGGTGCCGGTGCCACCGCCCCATTCCAAGGCCCTCATGGACACAAAAACACATTAGGACCCATCCTCAGGAAAGTCCATTTCAACTCAGCCACCCCGGTTGCTCCGGCAGAGCCATCAGATCTAAACTGTCTTGTTGCTAGGAGACAATTGGAATGCGAGGCGGGCTTTCCAGGCATCCATCCGCGAATGGTGCTCTAGAGTATTTCCATATGGGATGTCCTGGAGCTGTCCAACAGGTCTCAATTGTCCCGCAGAAGGAATCCTTGAAGGGGGCATCCCACAACTCCCAACGTGGGAAAACCTCAATGGCCTCGAGATTCCGCTCCCTTCATGAAGCGGCCGTCATGCACAGGAACTCCAACCTGAGCCAACGTCTGATTCTCGCCCTGACTTCAGAAGCATGATATATTGGTTCAGATCTGCAGGGGGTACCTGCTGTGCCTTTGCCCTGAAATCCAAGTCTAGCTTGTCTTTTCACACTTCCGTCCTCACACTCCTGGCCCCGAAGTCCTAAAATTTGGCAATTCCGGGCCCACAATGCAGCACTCTGCCGGCCCTCTAGAAAAAAAAAAATATTGCCTCATGAGCTACCCAGGCACCTTAAATGAGGATAAACCTACACAGCACTCGACCTTACCCAAATTATATAGTCTAACCTGGGCACTAATGCACTGTCGAACACAACCTGAGCCTGGACCACCTGACCAACACCCAGAAAGCTGACAGCACACTGAGCACATAAAACCCGCCATGGCCTTAGGTCATCATCTCTTCCCTACCTCAGTTTTCAGGCTTCAGAACCGAGACCTTATCTCCAATCACTGCCCAGGGGTGAATGTGATGCAGAAATCAGTACTCCTCCTTACACATGGCAAGAACCCTTGTGGTTGGCACGTTGTCCAACGTTCAGTGTAGGAGAAACCAGCATTCACCCTGTGGCCCTGCCCATTCTTGAGTGCGACGAGTGCATACACACGCATTGTGACCCTCAGCATGAGTCCTGTCCTCTAGTAAGTCCTCTCAGTGGCTGGATCATTAGATGTCATAATGGGCTTGACATGTCCCTAGGCCCCAATTTTTATCCAGATTTCTGATTGTCCAGTCGCCCCTCCCTAGGGCTCTACTCTGGAATCCCTCATTTAGTGGGACACCTGAGGTTAAAAAAGAAAACAACAACAACAACAACAACAAAAAAACGGACTTCTTCCAGCCCAGAGAATGACCCCAAACTCTTTGGACGGGGCCAAACCACCAGAGAGTAAGACTCGTCCATTTCCCATGAAGTCACCCAGAAATTCCACGACCATGAGTGACACGATATCCAGAGACAAAAACTTGAGCAGGAGCCTTACACTCGCCCTTCTTTCAAATCCAGAAGAGTTCTCCTCATGGTCTGTAGATCAGTCCTGCCATACCTATGACCCGAAACATAAGTCGAGTTTGTGTTTTCAGACAACTGTCCAAACAGCCCTGGCCTACACAACCTACAGGCTCAGGCGCCTGGAGCCAAACCTGAGGACTGTACTTGCCCTCTCCAAGGGAATTGTGTGTGCCCATTCCAATGGCCACAACCCTTCTCATAGGATAAACCTCCAAAGTCCCTGATCCATCTCAATAGTGGTGGCTTCCCAGGAAAAACAGGGGCAATCTGAGCCCAAATGAGCACCTACCTGCACTCAGACCCATAGAGAGATGTCCCCAGAGGTAAAAAGGAAAGAACAGGCCCCTAGGCACTAATCAGATCCATTGCTTTGGTTTCCAGGCATCTCTGCTCAGAGGCCTGGATTTCAAAAGTAGCATATAGCTGTTTCTTGACTCACCCATCAGAAAACATCTCATCTATACATGGGAAACTTTCACGTTGGAGCTGTGTCAAAGCCTCTGTTTAGGAGAACCATTTAGGGCACCAGTGACACCGCTTCATTCCAAGGTCTCCATAGACACAAAAGCACATTAGGACCCATCCTTAGGGGTGTCCATTTCAACTCAGCGTCTTCGGTTGCTCCCCACAGATCCAGGAGATCTAACCTGTCTTGTTGCTAGGAGACAATTGGAATGTGAGGTGGGCTACGCAGCCATCCATCCTTAGAACCCTGCTCAGAATCATTGGCCTGGAGCCAAGCAACAGGTCTCAATTGATCTGTAGAAGACTCTCTGCTGTTGGGAACTTCTCACAACTCCCATAGTGGGAAAACCCCCATGGCCTCGTGATGCCCCCCCCACTCATGAAGTGGCCATCAGGGACAGAAACTCCAACCTGAGCGATCGTCTGATCCTCGCCCTGACTTCAGATGCACGAGATCTCGATTCAGGTCTGTAGATTGTGCCTGCCATGGCCTCACCCAGAAAATTAAGCCTAGCTTGTGTTCTCAGACATTTGTCGTCAGACTACTGGCCCACAAGCCCACCAGTTTGGCACTCCAGAACGACAATGCAGCACTCTGCCTGCCCTCCAGAAGAAAAACATTGTCCTCTGGGGCTACCCAGTAACCCCAAATGAGGATTAACCTGCACCGACCTTGGCTGTACCCAATACATAGGCTGACCAGGGCACTAATGCCCTTTCTGACACAGCCTGAGCCTGGACTCCCTGGCCCGTCCCAGACAGCTGGCCGCACACTGAGCACATCGAGCCTCCGTGGCCTTAGGTCGTCATCTCTTCCCAACCTCGGTTTTCAGGTTTCAGAACCGAGACCTTATCTCCAATCACTGCACAAAGTTGAAGGTGATGAAGAAATCAGAACTCCTTCCCCATGGCAAGAAACCTTGTGGTTGGCATGTTGTCCAACGTTCAGTGTGGTTGAAACCAGTGTGGCCCATGTGGCCCCGCCCATGCTCGCGGGCCACATTGGTCACAAACACACATTGTGACCCTCAGGCTGAGCCCAGTCCTCAAGTAAGGCCACTCAGTGGCTGGATGAAGAGATAGCATATTGGGCTTGCCATGCCCCTAGGCCCCAATTTTTAACCATAGTTCGGGTTGTCCCTTCAATCTTCCCCACGGATTTGCTTTGGAATTCCTCTTTTGGTGGGACACCTGAGGTAACAAACCTGAAATGAGTCCTCCCATCCCACAGATTGACGAAAAGCAATTGGGAATCGGGCCAAATCCTCAGAGAGGAAGATTCGTCCATGGCCCATGAGGCCTCCCCGACATTCCACGGCCATCGCTGATACAAAATCCAGAGACAAAAGCCTGAGCAAGCGCCTCAGACTCGTACTTTCTTCATATCCTTAACAATTCTTCTCATGGTTTGTAGATCGGGCCTGGGATACCTACGTCCCCAAACCTAACCTGAGTTTGTTTTCAGACAACTTTCCAAACAGCCCTGGCCTACACAACCTACAGGCTCAGGCCCCTGGAGCCGAACCTGAGGACTGTACTTGCTCTCTCCAAGGGAATTGTTTGTGCCCATTCCAATGGCCACAACCCTTCTAATAGGATAAACCTCCAAATTCCCTGATCCATCTCAATAGTGGTGGCTTCCCAGGAATAAACAGGGGCAATCTGAGCACTACAGAGCACCTACCTGCACTCAGACCCATAGAGAGATGTCCCCAGAGGTAAAAAGGAAAGAACCGGCCCCTAGGCACTAATCAGATCCATTGCTTTCGTTTCCAGGCATCTCACCTCAGAGGCCTGGAATTCAAAAGCAGCATATAGCTGTTTCTTGACTCACCCAACAGAAAACATCTCATCTACACATGGGATACTTGCAGGTTGGAGCTGTGTCAAAGCCTCTGTTTATTAGAACTCTTTAGGTCCCAAGTGCCACCGCTTCATCCAAGGTCTCCTTAGACACAAAAGCACATTAGGACCCATGCCCAGGGGTGTCCATTTCAATGCAGCGTCCTCGGTTGCTCCCCACAGATCCAGGAGATCTAACCTGTCTTGTTGCTAAGAGACAATTGGAATGCGAGGTGGGCTACCCAGCCATCCATCCTTAGAACCCTGCTCAGAATCATTGGCCTGGAGCCAAACAACAGGTCTCAATTGTCCTGCAGAAGACTCTCTGCAGTTTGGAGCTTCTCACAACTCCCATCGTGGGAAAACCCCCATGGCCTCGTGATCCCCCCCCCCATTCATGAAGGGGCCATCAGGGACAGAAACTACAACCTGAGCTATCGTCTGATCCTCGCCCTGACTTCAGATGCATAAGATCTCGATTCAGGTCTGTAGATTGTGCCTGCCATGGCCTCACCCAGAAACCTAAGCCTAGCTTGTGTTCTCAAACCTTTGTCGTCAGACTACTGGCCCACAAGCCCTGCAGTTTGGCAATCCAGAACTACAATGCAGCACTCTGCCCAGTAACCCCAAATGAGGATCAACCTGCACCGACCTTGGCTGTACCCCAAATACATAGGCTGAGCAGGGCACTAATGCCCTTTTTGACACAGCCTGAGCCTGGACTCCCTGGCCCGTCCCAGACAGCTGGCCGCACACTGAGCACATTGAGCCGCCATGGCCTTAGGTCATCATCTCTTCCCAACCTCGGATTTCAGGCTTTAGATTCTAGACCTTACCTACAATCACTGCCCAGGGTTGAATGGTATGCAGAAATCAGAACTCCTTCCCCATGGCAAGATACCTTGTGGTTGGCATGTTGTCCAACTTTCAGTGTAGTTGAATCCAGTGTTGCCCATGAGGCCCCGCCATGCTCGGAGGCTACATTGGTCACAAACACACATTGTGACCCTCAGCCTGACCAAAGTCCTCAAGTAAGGCCTCTCAGTGGCTGGATGAAGAGATAGCATATTGGGCTTGCCATGCTCCTAGTCCCCAATTTTGAACCATAGTTCTGGTGGTCCCTTCAGTCTTCCCCACGGCTTTGCTTTGGAATTCCTCTTTTCGTGGGACACCTGAGGTAACAAAACTGAAAGGAGTCCTCCCATCCCACAGTTTGACGAAAAAAAATTGGGAATCGGGCGAAATCCTCATAGAGGTAGATTCGTCCATGGCCCATGAAGCATCCCCGACATTCTATGGCCTTGCTGATAAAAATTCCAGAGACAAATGCCTGAGCAAGCGCCTCAGACTCGCTCTATATTCAAATCTTCATGAGTTCTTCTCATTGTTTGTATATTGGGCCTGCCATACCGCCGTCCCCAAAAGAAGCTGAGTTTGTGTATCGGAATCACAATCAGAAATCTGCCTTCCACATGGCTGTAATGCTTGTTCTTCACATGGAGTCAACCTTCACGTGGGGAACCATTCATGGCCCCTGATGCCACGCCAAATCAGGAGTGCTGCTTGGGCACAAATTCACACTGTGACCCTAGCATGAGCCCCATGTCAAAGAAAGGCCTGTAGGTTCGTGACGAAGATCCTGCATATAGTCCCTGCCATGCCCATAGGCACCCAAAACTAACTAGATGGTGTGTATTCCAGTTGAAGGAACCCACTGCTGTGCTCTAGAGTCCCTCTCCTGGGGGGTCCTTTTTGGCAGAAAACAGTACTCTTCACTTCCCATAGAATGAACCCAAACACTTGGGAGCTTGGACAATCCCCCGAGAGGAAGGCTCTTCCTCGGCCCCTGAGGGAACCCCTACCCTGACCGGACACTGTGAACGCAACACCCAGAGACAAAAGCCTGAGCAACTGCCTCCCACTTGCCTTCCTTTGATATCCAGAGAATCTCCCCTCACGGACTGGAGATCAGGCCTGCCATTACCTTGGCCCCTTCCTGAGCCAAGTTTGCTTTTTCAGACATCAGTCCCCACAGCCCTGGCAAACACAGCCTCTAGGCTGGGTCCTCTGGAGCCATACAACAGGACCGTGCCTGCTCTCTCCTGGGAAACTGTGTCCATTCCTTTGGACACACACCTCCAGAATATGAGAAACCTCAAGGCCCCCGAGGACATCCCACTACTGGGAGCCTCCCTGGACACACAGGGGCATTCGGACACAAGCTGAGCAGCTACCTCCACGAAGGCATGCACACAGATGTCAACAGAGATAGAAGGTTGAGCCGGACAGGCCCTTAGGCCATAATCTCAACTCTTGCTTTGGGTTCCAGGTGTTACTCCTCAGAAACTTTGGTTCGAAGAACAGGATATGGGGCTTTCCTGAGGCACTGAACAGAACTCCTCTCGTCTCCACATGGGGAGCTTTCTTACTGGGGATGTATCAAACCCTTCAGGTAGTGCCCAAGCAGCACTTGAGTGCTGATTGGGAACAAATTCACACTGTGACCCTAGCATGAGCCCCATGTCAAAGAAAGGCCTGTGAGGGCCTGGACAAAGAGCCCGCATATGGGGCTTGCCAAGCCCCTATGCACCCAATTTTCACCAGGGTTTGAGATTTCCAGTCGCCCCGCCCGTACCTGGGGCTCTGCTCTGGAATCCCTTTCTTGGAGAGACACATGAGCCAGACAACACGACTCCACCCTTCCCACATAGTGACCCCAATCTTGGAAGATGGGACAAATCCCCAGAGAGGGATACTCGTCCACAGTCCCTGAGGCCACCCCTCAAATCCACGGCTATCCCGGACACAGCATCCAGAGACAAAAGACTGAAGGAACGCCTCCCACTCGCCCTTGTTTCAGAGGCCCAGGAGTTCCCTCTCGGGCTGTACATCCGGCCTGCCATACACTAGGCACCACTCATAAGCTGAGTTTGTGTTTTCAGACTTCAGTGCCCACAGCCTGGACCCACACACCTCCAGGCTAGGGCCTCTGGAGCCACAGCGAAAGTTTGTGCCTGCCCTCTCCAAGGAAAGTGTGCCCAATCCATTGAGCACAGCCCTACAGGTTAGGGAAAAGCTCCAAGGCCCCTGAGGACATCAATAGTGTAGGCCACCCTGGACTAAGAGGGGCTCTCTGACACCAGCGGAGCAACTATCTTCACTTAGACTCTCAGAAAGTGTCCCCAGAGACAGAAGGTTGAAATGGACAGACCCCCAGGCCCTAATATTGAACCTTAGCTTTGTTCCATGTGTCCGTTCTCAGAGGACTGTTTTCGTAGACCAGCACATGGGGCTTTTCTGAGGCACCAAACCAAGGATCTCTCGTCTCCACATGGGCAGCTTTCTTACTGGGGATGTATCAAACCCTTCAGGTAGGAGAGTTCCGAAGGGCCACTGAACAACCAGCACATTCCAAGGTCTCCATGGACCCAAACGCACATTATGACGCATCCTCAGGAGAGGCCATTTCAACTCAGCCCCCTGGATCGCGTGTTCCAGAGGCCCCAGATCAAACATATCTTATCGCTAATGGCCTATTGGAATGCGGGCATGCTGTACAGGGATCCATCCTTCGAACCCTGCTCTCCAGTCCTTCCATATGGTATGTCCTGGAGCCATGCAACAGGACTCGAATGTCCCGCAGAAGGAAACCTTGTGGTTTGGGGCACCCTCCAAACTCAGCGTGGGAAAACTTCCTTGGCCTCATGAGGCCCCCGCTTCATGAAGGTGCCATCATGGACAAATACTCCAGCCTCAGCCAACGTCTGATCCTCAGCCTGACTTCAGATGCAGGAGATTTTGATTCAGCCTCTGCAGAATGGACCTGCTCTGCCCTTGGCTCCAATCCTCACCCTAGCTTGTGTTTTCAGACTTCCGTCCTCACACTCCAGGCCCACAAGCCCTCCCTACTGGGAATTCTGGGGCCACAATGAAGCACTCTGCCTGCCTCCCAGTAGAAAATCATTGTCTATGGTGCTGCCCAGAAACACCAAATGAGGATCAAACTGCTTGGCCCTCGGCAACACCCCAATTGCATAGGCTACCTTAAACACTGATGCTCTGTCGCAAATAGCCTGAGCCCAGACCTTCCAACAGACACGGACACAGCTGGCTGCACACCCAGCACATTGGACCCGCCACTGCCTTAGGCCACCATCTATTCCCAACCTCGGTTTTCAGTCATCGGTCCTAGACCGTATATCCAATTCCTGCACAGGGGGGACCCCCTCTGATTCACACAAGTCAGAAACCCTCCTACCCCATGGCAAGAAACCTTGCTGCTGGCAGTGAGTCAAACCTTCAGTGTTGGAGAAAACGGCATGACCCATGAGGCCACGCACATGCGTGAGGGCCGCCTTGGGCACAAACACACATTGTGACCCTCAGCGTGAGTACCTTATTCAAGTAACGCCTCTCAGTGACTGGACCAAGAGCCCGCATATGTGGTTTGCCATGCCCATAGGCACCCAGGACTAAATAGATGGTGTGTATTCCAGTTGAGGGAACCCACTGCTGTGCTCTAGAGTCCCTCTCCTGGGGGGTCCCCTTTGGCAGAAAACAGTACTCTTCATTCCCACAGAATGAACACAAACACTTGGGAGCTTGGACAATCCCCCGAGAGGAAGGCTCTTCTTCGGCCTGTGAGACAACCCCTACCCTGACCGGACACTGTAAATCCTGAGTGACTGCCCCCCACTTGCCCTACTTTGATTTCCAGAGGATCTCCCCTCACGGACTGGAGATCAGTCCTGCCATTACATTGGCCACTAGCTGAGCCAAGTTTGCTTTTTCAGACATCTGTCCCCACAGCCCTGGCAAACACAGCCTCTAGGCTGGGTCCTCTGGAGCCATACCACAGGACCGTGCCTGCTCTCTCCTGGGAAACTGTGTCCATTCCTTTGGACACACACCTCCAGAATATGAGAAACCTCAAGGCCCCCGAGGACATCCCACTACTGGGAGCCTCACTGGACTCACAGGGGCATTCGGACACAAGCTGAGCAGCTACATCCATGAATGCATGCACATGGATGTCAACGGAGATAGAAGGTTGAGCTGGACAGGCCCTTAGGCCATAATCTCAACTCTTGCTTTGGGTTCCAGGTGTTACTCCTCAGAGGCTTTGGTTCGAAGAACAGGATATGGGGCTTTCCTGAGGCACTGAACAGAACTCCTCTCGTCTCCACATGGGAAGCTTCCTTGTTGGAGCTGTGTCAAACACCTCAGTTTGGAAAACCCTGCAGAGTTCCTGAGCCACCTCCACATTCCAAGGTCTCCCAGGCCACCAAGCCACAGTAGGACTCATCTTCAGGAGAGTACATTTCAACTCACCCTCTGGGTAGCTCAAACAGGAGCCTGCAGATTGAGCCTGCCTTGTCCTGACTAAAGAGTGGGAATATGAGGTGGCGTTCCCAGGCATCCATGCTTAGACATCTGCTCTCGAGTCTTTCCGTATGGGGCCTCCTGGAACCATCCAATAGGACTCGACTGTCGTGCAGAAGGAAACCTTGAGGTTTGGAGTAGTTCACAAATCCCATCGTAGGCAAACCTCCCTGGCCTAATGAAGCCCTCACCCTTCAGGAAGAGGCCATGCTGGACAAAAACTCTAGCCTGAGGCACGTCTCATAGTTGACATGACCTCAGTGCAGGAGATCACGATTCAGCCTCTGCAGAGTGGGCCTGCCTTGCCCTCGGTCCCAAACCTCACGCTACCTTGTGTTTTCAGACTTCCTTCCTCACACTCCTGGCAAACAAGCCCTCCGGACCAGGAACTCCAGAACCAAAACCCAGCCCAGTGTCTTCCCAATGGAAGAAAAACGTTTCCCTGTGGGGCTCTCCAGAAAACCCAGATGAGGATCAACCTGCTCGGGCCTCGACGGTACCCGAACTGGATAGGATGCTCTGGGCACTCATGCTCTGTCTGACACAGCCTGAAGCCAGACGTCCAGACAGACAAGGAGACAGCTGGCCGCACACCCAGCACTTCGGACACGCCATGGTCTTATGCCGTCACCTCTTCCTAACCTTGGTTTTCAGATATCTGAACCTAGACATTATATCAATTCTCCACACAGCTGGGTATCGCAAGCACAAAACAGAACTCCTCCTTCCCCATGGCTGTCAAGCTTGCTCTTGGCATGGAGTCACACCTTCAGGGTGGGAGAAACCTTCATGGCCCCTGAAGCCACGCCCAAACTTGAGTGCTGCTTGGGCACAAATTCACACTGTGACCCTCAGCATGAGCCCCATGTCAAAGAAAGGCCTGTCAGGACCTGGACCAAGAGCCCGCATATGGGGCTTGCCAAGCCCCTATGCACCCAATCCTCACCAGTGTTTGAGTTTTCCAGTCGCCCCACCTGTACCTGGGCTCTGCTCTGGAATCCCTTTCTTGGAGAGACACATGAGCCAGACAACACGACTCCACCCTTCCCTCAAAATGACCCCAAACTCTTGGGAGCTGGGACAAATACCCAGAGAGAGATACTCGTCCACAGTCCCTGAGGCCACCGCTCCAATCCACGGCTATCCCGGACACAACATCCAGAGACAAAAGCCTGAAGGATCGCCTTCCACTCACCCTTGTTTCATAGGCCCAGGAGTTCCCTCTCGGGCTGTACATCCGGCCTGTCATACCCTAGGCGCCACTCATAAGCTGACTTTGTGTTTTAAGACTTCTGTGCCCACAGCATGGACCCACACAACCTCCAGGCTAGGGCCTCTGAAGCCACAGCGAAAGATTGTGCCGGCCCTCTCTAAGGAAAGTGTGTCCAATCCATTGACCACAACCCTACAGTTTAGGGAAAAGCTCCAAGGCCCCTGAGGCCATCAATAGGTAGGCCACCCTGGACTAAGAGGGGCTCTCTGACACCAGCAGAGCAACTATCTCCACTTAGATTCTCAGACAGTGTCCCCAGAGACAGAAGGTTGAAATGGACAGGCCCCCAGGCCCTAATATGAACCTTAGCTTTGTTTCCATGTGTCCGATCTCAGAGGACTGTTTTCGTAGACCAGCACACGGGGCTTTTCCGAGGCACCAAACCAAACCTCTCTCTCCACATGGGGAGCTTTCTTACTGGGGATGTATCAAACCCTTCAGGTAGGAGAGTTCCACAGAGCCACTGAACAACCAGCACATTCCAAGGTCTCCATGGACCCAAACGCACATTATGATGCATACTCAGGAGAGGCCATTTCAACTCAGCCCCCTGGGTAGCGTGACCTAGAGGCAGCAGATCAAACATATCTTTTCGCTAATGGCCAATGGGAATGCGAGGCATGCTGTACAGGGATCCATCCTTCGAACACTGCTCTCCAGTCCTTCCATATAGTATGTCCTGGAGCCATGCAACAGGACTCGAATGTCCCACAGAAGGAAACCTTGTGGTTTGGGGCAACCTCCAAACTCAGCGTGGGAAAACTTCCTTGGCCTCATGAGGCCCCCGCTTCATGAAGGTGCCATCATGGACACATACTCCAGCCTCAGCCAACGTCTGATCCTCAGCCTGGCTACAGATGCAGGAGATTTTGATTAAGCCTCTGCAGAGTGGGTCTGCTCTGCCTTTGGCTCCAATCCTCACCCTAGCTTGTGTTTTCAGACTTCCGTCCTCACACTCCTGGCCCACAAGCCCTCCCTACTGGGAATTCTGGGGCCACAAAGAAGCACTCTGCCTGCCTCCCAGGAGAAATACATTGTCTATGGTGCTGCCCAGAAACCCCAAATGTGGATCAAACTGCTTGGCCCTCGGCAACACCCCAATTGCATAGGCTACCTTAAACAGTGATGCTCTGTCGCAAATAGCCTGAGCCCAGACCTTCCAACAGACACCGACACAGCTGGCTGCACACCCAGCACATTGGACCCGCCACTGCCTTAGGCCAGCATCCATTCCCAACCTGGGTTTTCAGTCATCGGAACCTAGACCTTATCTCCAATCCCTGCACAGGGGGGAACCTGATGCACAAATAAGAACCCCTCCTTCCCCATGGCAAGAAAACTTGCTGCTGGCAGTGAGTCAAACCTTCAGTGTAGGAAACACGACAAGGTCCATGAGGCAACGCCCAAGCGTTAGGGCCGCCTTGGGCACAAACACACATTGTGACCTTCAGCGTGAGTACATTATTCAAGTAACACCTCTCAGTGACTGGACCAAGAGCCCGCATATGTGGCTTGCCATGCCCATAGGCACCCAGGATTAACTAGATGGTGTGTATTCCAGTTGAGGGAACCCACTGCTGTGCTCTAGAATCCCTCTCCTGGGGGGTCCCCTGTGGCAGAAAACAGTACTCTTCCCTTCCCACAGAATGAATCCAAACACTTGGGAGCTTGCACAATCCCCCGAGAGGAAGGCTCTTCCTCGGCCTCTGAGACAACCCCTACCCTGACCGGACACTGTGAACGCAACACCCAGAGACAAAATCCTGAGTGACTGCCTCCCACTTGCCCTACTTTGATATCCAGAGGATCTCCCCTCACGGACTGGAGATCAGTCCTGCCATTACCTTGGCCACTAGCTGAGCCAAGTTTGCTTTTTCAGACATCTGTCCCCACAGCCCTGGCAAACACAGCCTCTAGTCTGGGTCCTCTGGAGCCATACCACAAGACCGTGCCTGCTCTCTCCTGGGAAACTGTGTCCATTCCTTTGGACACACACCTCCAGAATATGAGAAACCTCAGGGCCCCCGAGGACATCCCACTACTGGGAGGCTCCCTGGACACACAGTGGCATTCGGACACAAGCTGAGCAGCTACCTCCACGAAGGCATGCCCACAGATGTAACTGAGATAGAAGGTTGAGCCGGACAGGCCCTTAGGCCGTAATCTCAACTCTTGCTTTGGTTTCCAGGTGTTACTCCTCAGAGGCTTTGGTTCGAAGAACAGGATATGGGGCTTTCCTGAGGCACTGAACAGAACTCCTCTCGTCTTCACATGGGAAGCTTCCTTGTTGATGCTGTGTCAAACACCTCAGTTTGGAAAACCCTGCAGAGTTCCTGAGCCACCTCCACATTCCAAGGTCTCCCAGGCCACCAAGCCACAGTAGGACTCATCTTCAGGAGAGTCCATTTCAACTCTCCCCTCTGGGTAGCTCAAACAGGAGCCTGCAGATTGAGCCTGCCTTGTCCTGACTAAAGAGTGGGTATATGATGTGGCGTTCCCAGGCATCCATGCTTAGACACCTGTCTCGAGTCTTTCCGTATGGGGCCTCCTGGAACCATCCAATAGGACTCGACTGTCGTGCAGAAGGAAACCTTGAGGTTTGGAGTAGTTCACAAATCCCATCGTAGGCAAACCTCCCTGGCCTAATGAAGCCCTCACCCTTCAGGAAGAGGCCATGCTGGACAAAAACTCTAGCCTGAGGCACGTCTCATAGTTGACATGACCTCAGTGCAGGAGATCTCGATTCAGCCTCTGCAGAGTGGGCCTGCCGTGCCCTCGGTCCCAAACATCACGCTACCTTGTGTTTTCAGACTTCCTTCCTCACACTCCTGGCAAACAAGCCCTCCGGACCAGGAACTCCAGAACCAAAACCCAGCCCAGTGTCTGCCCAACGGAAGAAAAACGTTTCCCTGTGGGGCTCTCCCGAAAACCCAGATGAGGATGAACCTGCTCGGGTCTCGACGGTACCCGAACTGGATAGGATGCTCTGGGCACTCATGCTCTGTCTGACACAGCCTGAAGCCAGACGTCCAGACAGACAAGGAGACAGCTGGCCGCACACCCAGCACTTCGGACACGCCATGGTCTTATGCCTTCACCTCTTCCTAACCTTGGTTTTCAGATATCTGAACCTAGACATTATATCAATTCTCCACACAGCTGGGTATCGCAAGCACAAAACAGAACTCCTCCTTCCCCATGGCTGTCAAGCTTGCTCTTGGCATGGAGTCACACCTTCAGGGTGGGAGAAACCTTCATGGCCCCTGAAGCCACGCCCAAACTTGAGTGCTGCTTGGGCACAAATTCACACTGTGACCCTCAGCATGAGCCCCATGTCAAAGAAAGGCCTGTCAGGACCTGGACCAAGAGCCCGCATATGGGGCTTGCCAAGCCCCTATGCACCCAATCCTCACCAGTGTTTGAGTTTTCCAGTCGCCCCACCTGTACCTGGGCTCTGCTCTGGAATCCCTTTCTTGGAGAGACACATGAGCCAGACAACACGACTCCACCCTTCCCTCAAAATGTCCCCAAACTCTTGGGAGCTGGGACAAATCCCCAGAGAGGGATACTCGTCCACAGTCCCTGAGGCCACCGCTCCAATCCACGGCTATCCCGGACACAACATCCAGAGACAAAAGCCTGAAGGAACGCCTCCCACTCGCCCTTGTTTCAGAGGCCCAGGAGTTCCCTCTCGGGCTGTACATCCGGCCTGTCATACCGTAGGCGCCACTCATAAGCTGACTTTGTGTTTTAAGACTTCTGTGCCCACAGCATGGACCCACACAACCTCCAGGCTAGGGCCTCTGAAGCCACAGCGAAAGATTGTGCCGGCCCTCTCTAAGGAAAGTGTGTCCAATCCATTGACCACAACCCTACAGTTTAGGGAAAAGCTCCAAGGCCCCTGAGGCCATCAATAGGTAGGCCACCCTGGACTAAGAGGGGCTCTCTGACACCAGCAGAGCAACTATCTCCACTTAGATTCTCAGACAGTGTCCCCCGAGACAGAAGGTTGAAATGGACAGGCCCCCAGGCCCTAATATGAACCTTAGCTTTGTTTCCATGTGTCCGTTCTCAGAGGACTGTTTTCGTAGACCAGCACATGGGGCTCCTCTGAGGCACCAAACCAAGCATCTCTCGTCTCCACATGGGCAGCTTTCTTACTGGGGATGTATCAAACCCTTCAGGTAGGAGAGTTCCGCAAGGCCACCGAACAACCAGCACATTCCAAGGTCTCCATGGACCCAAACGCACATTATGACGCATCCTCAGGAGAGGCCATTTCAACACAGCCCCCTGGGTAGCGTGACCCAGAGGCAGCAGATCAAACATATCTTGTCGCTAATGGCCTATTGGAATGCGAGGCATGCTGTACAGGGATCCATCCTTCGAACCCTGCTCTCCAGTCCTTCCATATGGTATGTCCTGGAGCCATGCAACAGGACTCGAATATCCCGCAGAAGGAAACCTTGTGGTTTGGGGCAACCTCCAAACTCAGCGTGGGAAAATTTCCTTGGCCTCATGAGGCCCCGGCTTCATGAAGGTGCCATCATGGACACATACTCCAGCCTCAGCCAACGTCGGATCCTCAGCCTGACTTCAGATGCAGGAGATTTTGATTCAGTCTCTGCAGAGTGGGCCTGCTCTGCCCTTGGCTCCAATACTCACCCTAGCTTGTGTTTTCAGACTTCCATCCTCACACTCCTGGCCCACAAGCCCTCCCTACTGGGAATTCTGGGGCCACACTGAAACACTCTGCCTGCCTCCCAGGAGAAAAACATTGTCTATGAGGCTGCCCAGAAACCCCAAATGAGGATCAAACTGCTTGGCCCTCGGCAACACCCCAATTGCATAGGCTACCTTAAACACTGATGCTCTGTCACAAATAGCCTGAGCCCAGACCTTCCAACAGACACCGACACAGCTGGCTGCACTCCTAGGACATTGGACCCGCCACTGCCTTAGGCCAGCATCCATTCCCAACCTGGGTTTTCAGTCATCGGATCCTAGACCTTATCTCCAATCCCTGCACAGGGGGGAACCTGATGCACAAATAAGAATTCCTCCTTCCCCATGGCAAGAAAACTTGCTGCTGGCAGTGAGTCAAACCTTCAGTGTAGGAAAAACGACATGGCCCATGAGGCAACGCCCAAGCGTTAGGGCCGCCTTGGGCACAAACACACATTGTGACCCTCAGCGTGAGTACCTTATTCAAGTAACGCCTCTCAGTGACTGGACCAAGAGCCCGCATATGTGGCTTGCCATGCCCATAGGCACCCAGGATTAACTAGATGGTGTGTATTCCAGTTGAGGGAACCCACTGCTGTGCTCTAGAGTCCCTCTCCTGGGGGGTCCCCTGTGGCAGAAAACAGTACTCTTCCCTTCCCACAGAATGAACCCAAACACTTGGGAGCTTGGACAATCCCCCGAGAGGAAGGCTCTTCTTCGGCCTCTGAGACAACCCCTACCCTGACCGGACACTGTGAACGCAACACCCAGAGACAAAATCCTGAGTGACTGCCTCCCACTTGCCCTCCTTTGATATCCAGAGGATCTCCCCTCACGGACTGGAGATCAGTCCTGCCATTACCTTGGCCACTAGCTGAGCCAAGTTTGCTTTTTCAGACATCTGTCCCCACAGCCCTGGCAAACACAGCCTCTAGGCTGGGTCCTCTGGAGCCATACCACAGGACCGTGCCTGCTCTCTCCTGGGAAACTGTGTCCATTCCTTTGGACACACACCTCCAGAATATGAGAAACCTCAAGGCCCCCGAGGACATCCCACTACTGGGAGGCTCCCTGGACACACAGGGGCATTCGGACACAAGCTGAGCAGCTACCTCCACGAAGGCATGCCCACAGATGTCAACAGAGATAGAAGAATGAGCCGGACAGGCCCTTAGGCCGTAATCTCAACTCTTGCTTTGGGTTCCAGGTGTCACTCCTCAGAGGCTTTGGTTCAAAGAACAGGATATGGGGCTTTCCTGAGGCACTGAACAGAACTCCTCTCGTCTCCACATGGGAAGCTTCCCTGTTGGAGCTGTGTCAAACACCTCAGTTTGGAAAACCCTGCAGAGTCCCTGAGCCAACTCCACATTCCAAGGTCTCCCAGGCCACCAAGTCACAGTAGGACTCATCTTCAGGAGAGTCCATTTCAACTCTCCCCCCTGGGTAGCTCACCCAGGAGCCTACAGATTGAGCCTGCCTTGTCCTGCCTAAAGAGTGGGAATATGAGGTGGCGTTCCCAGGCATCCATGCTTAGACACCTGCTCTCGAGTCTTTCCGTATGGGGCCTCCTGGAACCATCCAGTAGGACTCGACTGTCGTGCAGAAGGAAAGCTTGAGGTTTGGAGTAGTTCACAAATCCCATCGTAGGCAAACCTCCCTGGCTTCATGAAGCCCCCACACCCTTCAGGAAGAGGCCATGCTGGGCAAAAACTCTAGCCTGAGGCACGTCTCATAGTTGACATGACCTCAGTGCAGGAGATCTCGATTCAGCCTCTGCAGAGTGGCCCTGCCATGCCCTCGGTCCCAAACCTCACACTAGCTTTTGTTTTCAGACTTCCTTCTTCACACTCCTGGCAAACAAGCCCTACGGACTAGGAACTCCAGAACCACAACCCAGCCCAGTGTCTGCCCAACGGAAGAAAAACGCTTCCCTATGGGGCTCTCCAGAAAACCCAGATGATGATCAACCTGCTCGGGCCTCGACGGTCCCCGAAGTGGATATGCTGCTCTGGGCCCTCATGCTATGTCTGACACAGCCTGAAGCCAGACGTCCAGACAGACAAAGAGACAGCTGGCCACACACCCAGCACTTCGGACACGCCATGGTCTTATGCCGTCACCTCTTCCTAACCTTGGTTTTCAGATATCTGAACCTAGACATTATATCAATTCTCCACACAGCTGGGTATCGCAAGCACAAAACAGAACTCCTCCTTCCCCATGGCTGTCAAGCTTGCTCTTGGCATGGAGTCACACCTTCAGGGTGGGAGAAACCTTCATGGCCCCTGATGCCACGCCCAAACTTGAGTGCTGCTTGGGCACAAATTCACACTGTGACCCTCAGCATGAGCCCCATCTCAAAGAAAGGCCTGTCAGGACCTGGACCAAGAGCCCGCATATGGGGCTTGCCAAGCCCCTATGCACCCAATCCTCACCAGTGTTTGAGTTTTCCAGTCGCCCCACCTGTACCTGGGCTCTTCTCTGGAATCCCTTTCTTGGAGAGACCCATGAGCCAGACAACACGACTCCACCCTTCCCACAAAATGACCCCAAACTCATGAGGCCCCCGCTTCATGAAGGTGCCATCATGGACACATACTCCATCCTCAGCCATCTTCTGATCCTCAGCCTGACTTCAGATGCAGGAGATTTTGATTCAGCCTCTGCCGATTGGGCCTGCTCTGCCCTTGGCTCCAATCCTCACCCTAGCTTGTGTTTTCAGACTTCCGTCCTCACACTCCTGGCCCACAAACACTCCCTACTGGGAATTCTGGGGCCACACTGAAGCACTCTGCCTGCCTCCCAGGAGAAAAACATTGTCTATGGTGCTGCCCAGAAACCACAAATGAGGATCAAACTGCTTGGCCCTCGGCAACACCCCAATTGCATAGGCTACCTTAAACACTGATGCTCTGTCGCAAATAGCCTGAGCCCAGACCTTCCAACAGACACCGACACAGCTGGCTGCACACCCAGCACATTGGACCCGCCACTGCCTTAGGCCAGCATCCATTCCCAACCTGGGTTTTCAGTCATCGGAACCTAGACCTTATCTCCAATCCCTGCACAGGGGGAACCTGATGCACAAGTCAGAACCCCTCCTTCCCCATGGCAAGAAACCTTGCTGCTGGCCGTGAGTCAAACCTTCAGTGTAGGAGAAAATGGCAAACTTGCCGGGCCTCATGAAGCCCCCCATATCCTTCAGGGAGAGGCCATCATGGACAAAAACTCTAGCTTGAAGCACGTCTCATAGTAGATATGACCGCAATGCAGGAGATCTTGATTAAGCCTCTGCAGAGTCGCCTGCCGTGCCCTCGGTCCCAAACCTCACGCTAGCTTGTGTTTTCAGACTTCCTTCCTCACACTCCTGGCAAACAATCCCTCCAGAGTAGGATTTGCAGAACCACAAGCCAGCCCAGTTACTGCCCACCGGTAGAAAACGTTTCCTTGTGGGGCTCTCCATAAAACCCAGATGAGGATCAACCTGCTCTTGCCTCGACGGCACTCAGATTTGATAGGCTGCTCTGGGCACTAATGCTCTGCCTTTCACAGCCTGATGCCAGACGTCCAGACAGGCAAGGAGACAGCTGGCCACACACCTAGCACTTCTGACACGCCATGGTCTTATGCCGTTATCTCTTCCTAACCTTGGTTTTCCGATATCTAAACCCAGATATTATATCAATTCCCCACACAGTTGGGCATCTGAAGCACAAATCAGAACTCCTTCTTCCCAATGGCTGTAAGGCTTGCTCTTGGCATGGAGTCACACCTTCAGGGTGGGAGAAACCTTCATTTCCCCTGAAACCACGCCCAAACTTGAGTGCTGCCTTGGGCACAAATTCACTCTGTGACCCTCAGCATGAGCCCAATATCAAAGAAAGGCCTGTCAGGGCCTTGACCAAGAGCCCGCATATGAGGCGTGCCAAGCCCCTATACACCCAATCCTCACCAGTGTTTGAGTTTTCCAGTCTCCCCCCCGTTCCTGGGGCTCTGCTCTGGAATCACTTTCTTGGAGAGACACATGAGCCAGACAACAGGACTCCACCCTTCCCACAAAATGACCCCAAACTCCTGTTAGCTGGGACAAATCCCCAGAGAGGGATACTTGTCCACAGTCACTGAGGACACCCCCTACAATCTACGGCTATCCTGGACGCATCCAGAGACAAAAGCCTAAAGGAATCTCGCCCTTGATTCACAAGCCAAGGAGCTCACTCTCTATCTGTACATCCGGCCTGCCATACCCTCGGCGCCACTCATAAGCTGAGTTTGTGTTTTCAGACTTCTGTGCCCACAGCCTGGACTCACACACCCTCCAGGCTAGGGCATCTGGAGCCACAGCGAAAGATTGTGCCTGCCCTCTCCAAGGAAAGTGTGCCCAATCCATTGACCACAACCCTACAGGTTAGGGAAAAGCTCCAAGGCCCCTGAGGCCATCCTGATAGTGTAGGCTGCCCTGGAATAAAAGGGGCACTCTGACTCCAGCTGAGCCATTATCACCACTTAGACTCTCAGACAGTGTCCCCAGAGACAGAAGATTGAAATGGACAGGCCCTTAGGCCCTAATATGAACCTTAGCTTTAGTTTTCATGTGTCTGTCCTTGAGGACTGGTTTCGTATACCAGCATATTAGGTTTTTCTGAGGCTCCAAACCAAACCTCTCTCGTCTCCACATGGAGTGCTTTCTTACTGGATCTGTATCAAACCCTTCTGGTCGGAGAATTCCGCAGGGCCACAGTACAACCATCACATTCCAAGGTCTCCATGGACAGAAACACACATTATGACGCATCCTCAGGAGAGGCCATTTCAACTCAGCCCACTGGTTAGCTTGCCCCAGAGCCAGCAGATCAAACATATCTTGTCGTTAATGGCCAAAGGGAATGCGAGGCATGCTGTTCAGGGATCCATCCTTTGAACCCTCCTCTTCAGTCCTTCCGTATGGTATGTACTGGAGCCACTCAACAGGACTCGACTGTCTTGCAGAAGGAAACCTTGTGGTTTGTGGCAACCTCCAAACTCAGCGTGGGAAAATTTCGTTGGCCTCATGAGGCACCTGCTTCATGAAGTTGCTATCAAGGGCACAATCCAACCTCAGCCAACGTCTGATCCTCAGCCTGACTTCAGATGCATGAGATATCCTTTCAGCCTTTGCAGAGTGTGCCTGCTCCCAACCTCACCCTATCTTTTGTTTTCAGACTCTACCCTAGCACTCCTGGCCCAAAAGCCCTCATGATTGGGAATTCTGGTTCCAGAACGAAGCACTCTGCCTGCCCCCCAAAGAAAAACATTGTCTATGGCATTGCTCAGAAACCCCAAATGAAAATCAACCTGCTCAGCCCTCGGCAACACCCCAATTGCATAGGCTACCCTAAACACTATGCTCTGTCTTACATAGCCTGAGCCCAGACCTTGTGAGAGACATTGAGACAGTTGGCTTCACACCCAGCACATCGAGCCTGCCATGGGTTAGGCCATTTCATCCCTTCCCATTGACCTGGGTGTCTTCCTGGAGGTATATTCTGAGGCTGTGTCAGACTATGCATTTTTTCTGGAGCTTCCTATGGAATTGGGGTGGTATTAGGGGCCTTGCAATTTTCTCTTAATCTGGTGGGTTGGGAAACTGAGACAGGCTGACATTCCTTGGGAGAGCTGGCCCAGTGCTGTTGTGTGTTCCTGGAGGCCCCATCCTGGAGGGCATATGGGTCAGGACTCTGGGTCCAAAGTCTTCAGACACAAACTCGGGTAAGAGTTAAGCTCGAGGTGATGGCAGACCCAATCTTCAGACCCTGAGCGAAGCATCTCCAGATATGAAATTCGGACGGCTGTGAGGCAGGATCACAGTCTTTTCTGTCTGACTTGTTTGTCTATGATGGCCACGAAATGGAGGGGTGGCCTCATGGGTCCATGTGAGATTCTACCTCTCTGGGAATTCTCCTCGGCACCCAAGAGTTTGGTGTATTTCCGGGGGATGGGAGGAGCGCAGTTTTCTGAGTCAGGGATCCCGTCCAAACAGCCATTCCAGAGATGGGTCCTGGGTTCTGGAGCCTGGATCACCGCAACAAGGCTTAGGATTTGGGCCTAGGGTCCTGCTCTATGTTTTCCTGGTACAGCTCCCGAGTGTTCTTGTTGGAAATGGGTCTCATTCTGAGGGTCACAATGCCTGTTTTTGCCCAGATGCCCATGCTGAGTGGGTGTGACCTCATGGGCTATGCACTTGGCTCCCACTCTGAGGGTTGGACTGCCATCTCAACATTCAGTTTTCCTGCCATGGGGAAGGAGGGGTACTTTTTTATGCTTCAGGTTCCCCCATGGGCAGGAATTTGAGCTAAGTTCTGGGACCGGTGCCTGAATACCCAGTTCACTTTGAGATGAGGTCCTCGGGCCAAGGCAGGACCCACCTGCAGAAAATGAGGCCTGCTTTCTGGGTGCCTGTCAGGAGCTCGGGCTCGAGCTGTGTCAGACAGAACATTCGTGGAGAGTTCGGCCTATGATATTGGGGTGCTTTTGAGAGCTGTGCAACTGGATCCTCATGGGGGATTTTTGCACAGACCCTTTCTTCACTTCTTCTATCTGGTGAGCAGGCAGATGGCTGCATTACGGCTCCAGAATATCCAAGTTGGAGGGTTTGCAGGCGAGGAGTGTGAGGACAGAAGTATGAAAACATAAGCTACGGTTACGCTCAGTGCCGAGCACATGTCTATTCCAATGTACAGCAGTTGTTTCGAGATCTCCAGCACCTGGGCGAGGGGAAGATGTCTGCTCACGCTGGAGTTTGTATCCATGATGGCCAACAAATGGTGGGGAGGCCTCAAGAATTCTTGGAGGTTTTTCCAAGCTGGAGCTTGTGAGCTGCTCCAAATATCAAGGTGTCCTACTAAGGGACAGCAGAAGTCTTCTTACAGGGCTCCAGGGTCCCCCATATGGAAGATTCGATAGCAATGCTCTCTGAATGGAGGCCTGGGAAGCCAATCTCGTGTTACCATTGCAGCTGAGGAACAGGGTAAGCTTGAACCAATGACACTGATTCCAAGTTCCAAGTGATTTTCGTTGATGGAAGTTCTCAGTCTAACAGGTCCCAATGCTGCTTGGTGTCCAGGGAGACCTTAGAATGTGGTGGCGGCTCTCTGACCATTGAGGATTCTCTATCCTTAGGATTAGACCCAGTACCCAGGAGCCAGGTTTCCTTCTTGGGACAGGAGGTGTGCTCTTGTATGGCTCACGGACCACAGGTTGGACCATATGCTTGAATTTCCAGAACAGACCTCTAGGAAGAGAGACCTCAAAACATAAGCTAGGGTTCTGATGAGGTTTTAGGGCCATGGAAGTTTCAATCTTCGGACTAAGTGCCATTGGCCTGCATGTCATCCTGGAGGTAGGTGCTGAGGCTGTGTCAGGCTGTGCACTTTTTCCAGAGTGGCCTATGATATTGGGGTGCAGTCAGGGGCCTTGCAGTTTTCTCCTAATCTGGACATTTTGGGAAACTGAGATGGGCAGGGTTTCCTCAGGAGAGCAGGGCCAGTGATGTCATGTGTTTCTCGAGGCCCCATCCTGGAGGTCATGTGTGTCAGGACTTTGGGACCAAAGACTTTAGACACAACCTCGGATAAGAGGTAGGAGTGAGGTGATGGCAGTCCGAATCTGAAGACCCTGAGGGAAGCTCCTCGGGATTTGAAATTCAGGTGGCTGGGAGGGAGGAGCACAGGCTTTTCTGTCTGGATTTTGTGTCTAGGATGGCCACTAAATGGAGGGGTGACCTCATGTGTCCATGGGATATTCTTCCACTCTGGTGATTCTGCTTGGCACCCAAGAGTTTGATTTCTTTCTGGGGAAGAGGAAAAGACTGTATTCCATTTCTGGGATCCTGTCCAAACAGGGATTCCAGAGATGGGTTCTGGGTCCAGACACTGGGAAAACTTAACCAAAGCTTCGATTTGGGATCCTGGTCCAGATCCCAAGGGGGATCTTTGGAAAGGGGTCTCATTCTGAGGGTCACAATGCCTATTTGTGCCCAGCTGCCCATCCTGTGTAGGCATGGTCTCATGGACCATGCACCTGGTTCCCACTCAGGGTTGTACAGCCATCTCAACATTCAGTTTTCTGGCCATGGGGAAGGAGGAGCACTCTTTTGTGCTCCCGAGTCCCCTATGGGCAGGAATTTGAGCTAAGTCTGGGACAGGTACCTGAATATCCAGGTTGCTTCAAGATGATGGCCTCGGGCCAAGGTTGGACCCACCTGGAGGATATGGGGTCCACTATCTGGGTGGCTGACAGGAGGTCGGGGATCAGGCGGTGTCAGATAGACAATGTATGCAGAGGTCGGTCTATTATATTGGGGTGCCATTGAGGGCCGTGCAGGAGGATCCTCATGTGGGTTTCTACGAAGACCCATAGGGCACTTCTTTCTGGTGGGCAGGCAGAAAGCTGCACTGTGGCTTCAGAATTCCCAATATGGAGGGCTTTTAGGCGAGGAGTGTGAAGACAGAAGTCTGAAAACACAAGCCACGGATAAGCTCAGTGCCGACCACAGGACCATTCCATTGTGCAGTGGTTGTTTCGAGATTTCCAGCACCTGAGTATGGGCGAGGGTCAGATGTCTGCTCACGCTGGCTTTGCATCCATGATGGTCAACGAATTGTGGGGTGGCCTCAAGAATTCTTGGAGATTTTCCCAAGCAGGACCTTGTGAGCTGCTCCAAACAGCAAGGTGTCCTACTGTGGGACAGGGGAAGTCCGCTTACAAGGCTCCAGGGCCCC